>NC_066584.1:463896211-464031211 GCF_024323335.1 Lathyrus oleraceus | reverse complement strand
GTCACTTCTTAGTAGCTTGCATGGTTGACACATCATTTCGGAGTAGCTTGCATGTGCGATACGTTATTTTGGAGTAGCTTGCATGTGCGACACGTCACTTCGAACTAGCTAGCATGTGAGACACTTCACTCCTCTATTTAAGTGTCTTACTATCAACATCCAAGACACTTCACTCACATTCATCTGCAGTAAGAAAATAGTTTTCATCTACACAATGTCATCTTCATTATTATATAGTGTCAACATTCACTACAACAGTGAAACATACGAGTCTGAGCTATATGGTTTTTATTTTCGAAACACCTATACCATTAGACTCACGATCAAGAGAAATGCAACCTTCTTGCATTTGAAAAAAACAATACAATCCTGTATAGGATCGGGTATTGTGTCAAAGATCACATATCAAAATCCAATATTTTTTTAGAATAGTCAATGCAAGTATTTCCCCCTTAAGGTACGAGACGATGAAGATGTTGAATACATGTTTGTTAGTCATGAACATTCAGGCTGCAACTGTATTGAGTTGTACATTACTCTTCAACCATGTATACCATCTCAACAGTCTCAACTAACAAGTCAGGATGAATCTGGTGAAGATGATCCACAATGTTTAGATGACGTCAACCCAGAAGCAGAAGCATAAGTGGACGTCGTTGATGAAGAAGAAGAGGAGACTGAGATACAGGTTGATCACATGCTGAACAATGACGATGAAGATGATGATCAACCACCACCAATACCTCTTAGTCATGTCTACAATCCGCCTCAACATATGACAAATATGGATCTTCACGATGATGAAACATCCAACAGTGTTTTCTATAATCCGTATCCGAGATCAGAAGGCAAATTAAAGGTGGAAGACATGTTTCATACCAAAGAAGAATGTGTTCTGGCTATCAAAAAATTCCACATGAACAACTCTGCTGATTTTACAGTGAAACGCACTGATTCTAGAAGGTATGTTATCGAATGTCGTAACATGCTTTGTAAGTTTCGTTTGGCTGCGTCTTACAAGAAGAAAAACGACTCTTGGGAGATCGCTTCAATAGACCCACCTCACAGTTGCATTGCAACTAACGTTGAATAAGACCACCGTAAACTAAGCGCAACATTGATATGTCAAGACATTCTGCCGTTGGTTAATAAAGACTCATCAGTGAAGATGAGTATAATTATATCCCATATCAGATCAACATATAATTATACTCCATCTTACAAGAAAGCCTGGATTGCAAGGACAAAGGTTGTTGAACAAGTTTTCGGCAACTGGGAGGATTCATACAAGGAATTCTCACGGTTTTTATGGGCACTAAAAACATATGTCCCAAGAACTGTGGCAATTATGGAGACATTGCCAACGATGATGCCAGACGGAACCTGTGCTACAGGTAATAGAATCTTTCACCGTCTCTTTTGGGCATTTGACTCGTGCATTAAAGGTTTCGCATTCTGCAAACCTATTATTCAAATTGATGGCACTTGGTTATACGACAAATACAAAGGTACTTTGCTCATGGCGGTTGCACAAGACGGAAACAACAATGTCTTTCCCATTGCCTTTGCTCTTGTTGAAGGTGAAACGGCTGGTGGATGGGGTTTCTTTCTTCGACATCTCAAAACCCATGTGGCTCCACAAGCCAATCTCTGTTTGATTTCTGATAGGCATGTTGTCATTGAGAGTGCCTACAACAACCATGACAACGGATGACATGATCCTCCTTCTACCCATGTCTATTGCATCAGACACATTGCACAAAACTTCATGCATGCTATAAAAGATAAGAATCTTCGCAAGAAGGTGGTGAATGATGGGTATGCTCTAACTCAGTCGTCATTTCAATATTATCGTGATGAAATTAGACTGTCTAATGAAGACGCAGGGAGATGGCTAAATAACATACCAGTAGAGCAGTGGACAAGGGCATTTGACAGAGGTTGTCGATGGGGCCACATGACAACAAACCTTGTGGAATGCATGAATGGGGTATTCAAAGGAATTCGAAATCTGCTGATAACCACCTTGGTAAGATCAACCTATTATAGGTTGGCTTCTACGTTCGCAACCAGAGTTGAAAGATGGAGTGCAGTGTTAATGTCCAGGCAAGTATTCAGTGACTGTTGCATGAAGGTCATGAAAGAGGAGAGCATCAAAGCTAGCACACACGCTGTAACAGTCTTTGACCGTCATAGGCAAAATTTCAGCGTCCAGGAAACAATGGACCACAACGAGGGGAAACCAAATTTAGCCTACGCTGTTAGACTAAACAGAAGTTGGTGCGATTGTGGAAAATTACAGGCCTTCCGCATACCTTGCTCCCATGTCATTGCAGCATGCACTTATACTCGTCAAGATGCTTACAACCATTTATCTGATGTGTACAAGACCGATACCGTCATGAATGTATATAATCAAAGCTTCTCGGTACTACCAATGGAGGATTACTGGCATCCATATGAAGGTGATATTGTTTGGCACAATGACGAGATGCGTAGAAAGAAAAAAGGAAGGCCAAACAGCACACGTATCAGAACAGAGATGGATTCCACAGATAAAATGATAAGATTATGTAGTATTTGTCGTCAACCAAGACACAACAAGAACAACTGTCCCAATCGAGGAGCATCATCTAGGTCTTAAGCTTTTTGTAACATTGTATTTCTGTAACCTTCAATCATTATATATCATTAAGTTTTTGTTACAACGAGGTTCACAACAAACATCAATACAAAATAAGCTATCTGAAAACAGAAATATTTCTAACTGATTACAACAATCAAATTGATGTCGTCTCGACGGAACATCATTTCCCTAGTATCCTTATCAGTCTTCATTCGCACCCAACCAAAGATACTGTCAAGTCTCTCAATACTTCTAATTTTTCTCTTCTGGTATTTTCCCATCTAACCAACGAACCAGCTCCCTCTTCAGTTGATCGAACATAGTGATGTTCCAGAACAGCATCAGCATCTGAGGTTTGTCTCTCGCATAAATCACCTTTCCGTATCGACGAGGAACACTAAACATGATTGCCAAATGATTATATGAGATGTGGAACAATTACTCATACAACGGATCTATTTATAACACAAAAATTGCATTTTAGGAGGAGTCTCCAATTGAATTGGCGTCTCCTCTTAAACCCTACACAGGGGAACCAATTGGATTGGCTAGGGCACCTGCCCTGGCCAATCCAATTGGCGCCTCCATTCAAATTTTAAGAGGAGTCTCCAATTCAATTGGCGATTCCTCTTAAAAGTGGGGTAGTTTGGGATTTTTTTTGAAACTAGGGGTATTTTGGGAATTTTCTTGAAAAAGTGGATTATTTTTGTAAAAAAATCCTGAAATTATATAATTCTAAAGTATAAATTTAAATTTTATAAATAAAATTAATTTTTTTTCAATCAAAATAGATTATAGATTAAATAAAAATAAATAGTTTATGAGCCATACTGATAATGAAATTAGAAAAATATTGTGTTAATATTTAAATATTAACCATAATATTTCTAAAAAGACTTTTATATATATATATATATATATATATATTATATATATATATATATATTATATATTATATATATATTATATATATATATATATATCTATATAGATATATATATATATAATATATATATATTATATATATATATAGAGAGAGAGAGAGAGAGAGAGAGAAGAAGGAGGAGAGAGAGAGAGAGAAGAGAGAGAGAGAGAGAAGAGAGAGGAGAGAGAGAGAGAGAGAGAGAGAGAGAGAGAGAGGAGAGAGAGAGAGAGAGAGAGAGAGAGAGTTTTGGACCGACCACAGGCTCAAATCAATTCAAATTTACTCCATATGACTCAAGGTATAAAGTCATCTCACGCGAAATGCAAGGTACATTTTTCTGATCTCCACTTCTCATTTCACTCGTGTTGAATCTTGAACTGACTTGAACATTTGAGTGCTAACCTTATAGGTTTACCCCCGCACCAGCACATCGAAGATTAACACCATTTGTCGAGGATTTTGTATCATCCGATTACATCCAGTTTTGGCTCCATAAAGGAACAATGACACTGTTTGTGGGAATCGACTTCAGATTCCTACGTTTTTCACGATCTCACGTTCGTTCTTCAATTCGTCAATATGAATCCTTCTCAAGTCATCTAGTCATGAGCACTCGAAATCGAACACGAAGATCCATCGTGTTCGATCCTATCAAGTGACATTTCAACTTCGATTACTTGAATTCTCAAACTTCTGATTCTCGCAAAAGTTCCACAAATGAAGGATGTTTTAGATCCAAACTCAGATCTACACTAGAATTATCAAAGAATGGAGGTAATTACCTCAAAGATCATACTGAAGGTTCCTGATCAAACTTCCAGACACGCATTGCCTCAATTATCCATCATCATTATGATCCTTATCGTAACGACATCGAGCATAGATCCATTACTGGAGTACCTTCTTCATAAGGTGAATAACTTCCAAATGATGAACAAATATCGTATCGCACCAAATTTACCAGATCTCAAAAAAGTGAACCAAACTCTAAATGCAGATTTATCATCGGTTACCACCGTGAATAATGTTATACGCTGACACGAAGCAAAGTGAGATATTCTGATTCTGCTTTACCACACCTTTTTCATCACTTACATCCACGATGCAGTTACTTTCAGCGGAGATCCGCCACTAAAATACGTCTTCCATCTGGCTATTTGACATTAAGTTGAGAAGCAAAGATTTAGGTGCACGAAGGTGGTCAAAGAATGAGGGAGTTCCAAGGATCATAGACACGAATCTACCAGCAACCACGAAAATTCTTGTCACCGACGAAAGCTCTTATGAGATACCTCGTAAGCAATAGACTTCGAGCAACAATTCCCTATCTAATGCAATCAAACGACTAAATCCCTACTGATTGGAGCCGCATGTATATGATAACAAAGATCTTTTGGTCGTCAATAACTTTATAGCTCACTCTGGTGGAACGATGAAGGTTTGCCCACTTCGTAGGGATGGATACGTCAAGCTCCCACTAACGTTAAAGCAGAGTATCATTGAAGACATCTTCGGTCGACACTCTCATCGTCTAAGCTTCACCAATCTTGAAGGAAACGGTCATGTAAAAGAAGGAAAACAGGCTCGACCCGGGGGGGACCAAGGAAGACTTTAGAAAAGAATTCCTTAAGAAATCTCACTCCCATTTGGCTATGCTCTCGGCGCGAGTAGAATTCAGTCATACACTATGTAACAAACTCTAACGTCTCATATATTTAACTATGAGTTTTCTATATTTTTCTTGATAAGGTCTTAGAAGACGAATTTGATTTTACTCTATTGGATCATATGATTGATGTTATTTGACTGTTTTAATTTTATAATTTGTATTCAATTGCTTTTATTCTTAATGCTCTTTCGATGATGACGAGCACGCAAAATAAAACTAGATGAGTAGGAATTATTGACTCTGGTTGTATCCTAATTCTTTTTAGGAGTACCCATTTCATCTTATCATTAATCATGTTGGCATTTTTGTGTCCAGTTAGAATAACTCATATTTTTAATGTCATTCTTCGGTTAGATTTTTTTTTAGTGAATAAGGATTTTGGAGAAGAAAAGGGTATTTCTTAATGAATTTTGTGACAGCTATAATACATGTTTCTCTTTGTATCTCTCTCACCCTTTTTCTTTCTCTTTTCTATTTCTCGGTTTTTTCTCTCTATATCTTTCATCTTCTATTTCTTTCATTTTTCTCTCTTTCCATTATCTTTAAAATTTCTAACTTATAAATAAATTTTGAAAAATTAATAATAATAATAATAATATAAATAAAAATAAAATCATAAAAATATAAATAAAATTAAAATAATAATAATATCTTAATTATTTTTGAAGAGGTATACATCAGGTCATTCAAGAGATGATGTTGGTGTCACTAGTTTTTCTATTTCTTTTTGGACTGCATATACTTTTCACATGGATTTGAATCAACATTTGTGTTTATTCATAACTGCTTATGTTTTAAAGATATTTTGGGGAGTTTGGCAATTTATAGATGTCTGTTTGATTTTTTATTAATCGTTGATTTATAAATATTAATAATTTATTTAAATTAATATATAAATATGTTTTTTTAAAAATCTTCTTAATTATTTTATTCACAAAGTTAGTACAATAAAATTTATAGAGAAACAAAAGGCAAACAAGTTACATTAATCTTTTTAAAAATTATATCCATAGATCTATGAGATATAACATTGCAATTCATAAATCTTTGGACTTTCTATAAAAGATCAATTGTTTATGGTGCTAAAAAATAAAAAAAATGTCAAAGAAAAATAGTATGAAAACATGTTGATTATCGGAACATGATTTCTCATATTTGACCAATAATATACTTGAAATGGCTTGTAGAGCTACTTGTCCCACAGTAAAACCTTTGATCATCAGTCTCACAAGTGGAGAGTGTAAGAACAAAAATTGTTCTACAACAGATTCCTTGATTTTGATGATAACAAAGGATGAAACCAAAAATGGCACCCTAACGAAAAGTTTCTAAGTGTGCAGGGTTCTAAAGAAAGAAGGAAGAAATCTGATGATGTCATCAGATACAGAACCAGATCAGATACAAATTATCAGAAGATAAGAAGCATCTGAAGTAGAAACACGTTCAAGAAAGTCTAACTCTGAGCAAAACAGCAAAGTATCAGAAGCATCTGAACAAGAAGTAAGCTCTAGAAGTTCTGACTCTGATCAACGCTATCTCTAAACTCCAGAACTTATCAGCGCTATCTGAAGAATCCATCAGAATCCAAAAGAGATCAACATCAGAAGCAAGACTCCAAGATTCTCAGATACACGAAGACTCTGATCATGGAATTGCTAATTATGAAAGAGTAACGTTAAAGTCAAGTAAAGTTTTGCAAATGGATTTCCTAATACAGAAAAAGACGTTAATCTCCAATTTCAATAAAGAAGGAACTATATGTGGTAAGTAGTCATTTCAAGGAGAGAAAGTTATCCTGACAGAAGCTATTTATGTTATGGCGTAAATTCATTTTATTACTCATCAGTTTCAACTACTACCTCACTGATCTACATAAAGGACTGCAAATCAACATTCAGTACACAACACATACAAGGAAAAATTATACTGAAACATCAACGCTCAAGAAAACACTCTTGCTCTCTAAATCTTCACGAAGCTGTTGCTTATAACGTGAATCACTTTGTTCTTACTATTGTAATACTTGCTTATCTTAGAAGCACTCTAGATTACATAAATCTTTTATTTATTGTTTGTTTATTTCCTCAAGTGACTCTGTGTAGTCTGTATACTTGAGAGGACTAAGAGATCTTTCTCTTAGACGTTGTTTGTAATCTTTCAAGATTAGTGGATTAAGTCCTTGTTGAAGGCGAAATCACCTCGGCCGGGTGGACTGAAGTAGCTTTGTGTTATAAGCGAACCAGTATAAAATCATTGTGTGGTTTTCATTTTGAAAAAGCGCTTATTTTTCCAAACAATTCAAACCCCCCTTTCTTGTTTTTCTCACCTTCAATTGGTATCAGAGCTCCGGCTCTGTTATTGATTTTCTAATCAAACACTTAACAGTGTAGAGAGATCCAGAAAGAGAAAAACTATGGCCCACACAAATGAAAAGGATAGTTACAATGCTAAGCCTCCTGTCTTTGATGGAGAGAAATTTGATTACTGGAAAGATAGAATTGAAAGTTTCTTTCTAGGCTATGATGCTGAACTCTGGGACATTGTCACAGATGGATACAAACCTCCTGTCACAGAGGATGGAGCTGAAGTTCCCAGAAGTAAGATGTCAGATGATCAGAAACGAGTTTTCAAGAATCATCACAAGGCCAAAACCATACTCCTAAATGCTATATCTTACAACGAGTATGAAAAGATCACCAACAGAGAAACAGCCAAAGACATACTTGACTCTCTAAGGATGACTCATGAAGGAAACTCTCAAGTCAAAGAGACAAAGGCTCTGGCGCTTATCCAGAAATATGAAGCCTTCAAAATGGAGGATGATGAAGCCATAGAGGCAATGTTCTCTAGATTCCGAACTCTGATTGCAGGTCTCAAGGTTCTAGACAAAGGATACACAACTGCAGACCATGTCAAAAAGATAGTCAGAAGTCTGCCAAAGAAATGGAGACCTATGGTTACTGCTCTGAAGCTGTCAAAGGATCTGAACAATATTAGCCTTGAAGAACTTGTCAGTTCTCTCAGAAGCCATGAGATAGAACTAGAGGAAGATGAGCCTCAGAAAAGGAACAAGTCTGTAGCATTAAAGTCCAGACCTGAAAGACGCAAACTTGACAGAACCAAAGCTCTCCAGGCAGAAACTGAAGATGCTGACAACTCTGAACCAGAAGACTCTGATGATGAAGAAGAATTATCCCTACTAACCAGAAGAGTTAAGCAACTTTGGAAAAAGAGGAACAACAACTTCAGAAGATCAAGACCCAGAGGGGATCGATCAGAATCAACTTCAAAAGGTAAATCTAACAAAGATATTACCTGTTATGAATGTAAAGAAACAGGTCATTACAGGAATGAATGCCCCAAGCTAAAGAAAGACAACTCTAGAAAAGAAAGCTTCAAGAAAAATACCTTCAGGACAAAGAAAGGACTGATGGCTACCTGGGATGATAGTGAATCTGGATCATCAGAATCTGACTCTGATGAACAGGCCAACGTGGCACTTATGGCTACCACATCCAGGAGTAGCTCAGATGAAGAATCTGAAGAGGTATTTTCTGAACTTTCTCGATCTGATCTAGAATCTTGTTTGTCAGAAACTCTTAGCTCATATCAGAAATTAAAACAAAAGTTTAAAAACATTAAAGGCTGTCTTAAAGCAAAATTTGAAGAATGTAGTGAACTTGAGATGACAATTCTAGCACGAGAAGATACAATCAGATCTTTAACACTAGAAAGAGATGAAGCAAAAAGAAAAAGCTTAGAATTAGAAGAAGCGTTGTCTCAAGCACCACAAACTTCAAATAAAATTATTTTTGAATACGAAGAAGCCTTTCAAGAATTTCTGAAAAATGGAATAGGTAGGAGTATTATGGCATCCATGATTTATGGAGTCAGTCAGAACAATAAAAAGGGAATTGGGTATGATCCTAAGGAAGTTAAAACTTCTTCTAGTGACCAACTTAAATCTCCATTTTCATATCACTATACACACACACAAGAACAAAAATTTGAAAATGCTAGAAAACCCAAAGTTATGAGAAACTCTAGGAAGACTAATCAAGAGGACCCAAGAGATTCTGTGTACCAAAAGATAAGATTGTGTATGTTGCAGATATCCTATGCAGCAAAGTTCAGACACCAGTCATGGTACCTGGACTCTGGATGCTCGCGACACATGATGGGAAGAAAGTCTATGTTCCAAAGCCTGGAACTTAAAGATGCTGGATTTGTAGGTTTCGGAAGAGATCAGAAAGGAAGGATCAGAGGCTCCGGAACTATTGGTAATGGTACTCTTCCCTCTATATCTGATGTTCTTTACGTAGAAGGATTAATGCATAACTTGTTATCCATAAGTCAATTAAGTGATAACGGTTATGATGTAATCTTTAATCAAAAAACATGTAAAGCCATTAATCAGAACGATGGCTCTGTCCTTTTCACAGGCAAGAGGAAAAACAACATTTATAAAATTAATCTTTCTGATTTAAAAGAACAAAATGTTAAATGTCTGATGTCGGTTCACGAAGAGCAATGGGTATGGCATAGACGCTTGGGCCACATTAGCATGAGGAAACTTTCTCAGCTAAACAAACTTGAGTTAGTCAGAGGCCTACCTAAACTGAAGTTTTCTTCAGATGCTCTGTGTGAAGCATGTCAGAAAGGAAAATTTTCTAAAACATCCTTTAAAAAGAAAAATGTTGTTTCTACCTCTAAGCCTCTGGAACTTCTCCACATTGACTTATTTGGTCCTGTGAAAACAACATCAGTCAATGGAAAGAAGTATGGACTAGTCATTGTTGATGATTACAGTCGCTGGACATGGGTGAAATTCCTAAAGCACAAGAGTGAGTCTCACTCTGTATTCACTAGTTTCTGCTCCAAAGTGCAAAAAGAATTTGATGCTAAAATTGTTAGAGTCAGAAGTGATCATGGTGGAGAATTTGAAAATAAAGATTTTGAAGAATTATTTGACTCTAATGGAATATCCCATGATTTCTCCTGTCCTAGAACTCCACAACAAAATGGAGTTGTAGAGAGGAAGAATAGGACACTCCAAGAGATGGCTAGAACCATGATCAATGAAACTAATGTGGCAAAGCACTTTTGGGCAGAAGCTGTAAATACAGCGTGTTACATTCAGAATAGAATCTCTATAAGATCCATTCTGGAAAAGACTCCCTATGAACTGTGTAAAGGAAGAAAACCAAACATTTCATATTTTCATCCTTTTGGATGTTCTTGCTTTATTTTAAACACTAAAGAACATCTGAACAAGTTTGATTCCAAAGCACAGAAAGGTATTATGTTAGGATACTCAGAACGCTCTAAAGGCTACAGAGTATACAACACAGAAACCAAAATTGTGGAAGAATCAATTCATGTCAGATTTGATGATAAGCTTGACCCTGAAAAGTCAAAGCTAGTTGAAGATTTTGCAGATTTAGAAATCACCCTTGCAGGTTCTGATAAAGCTCCAGAAGCAACTGTCACTCAGAACTCTGAAGAAATTAAAACCCCAGAAATCCCAAAGAAAGTTAAAAGTCGTATCAACGTATCTGAAGATTTGATTCTGGGAAACAAGGACGAACCTGTCAGAACCAGATCTACCTTCAGAACCTCTGAAGATACTCCTCTGGGACTAGTGTCTCTGATTGAGCCTACGTCCTGTGATGAAGCACTTCAAGATAACGACTGGGTTTCAGCCATGCAAGAAGAATTAGATCAATTCACAAAGAATGATGTCTGGGATCTTGTTCCAAAGCCCAGAGGCACTCACGTTATTGGACACAGATGGGTATTCAGAAACAAGCTGAATGAGAAAGGAGAAGTCGTCAGAAACAAAGCTCGATTGGTAGCTCAAGGTTATAGTCAACAAGAAGGTATTGATTATAATGAAACTTTTGCTCCAGTCGCAAGGTTAGAATCTATTCGTCTTCTTGTATCTTTTGCTATTAACCATTCTATTAAATTATATCAAATGGATGTCAAGAGTGCATTCCTTAATGGTTATATATCAGAAGAAGTGTATGTCAACCAACCTCCAGGTTTTGAAAATCCAAAATTTCCAGAACATGTTTTTAAACTTAAAAAATCTTTATATGGACTTAAACAAGCTCCCAGAGCTTGGTATGAACGTTTAAGCAATTTTCTTCTGGAACACAATTTTATCAGAGGGAAAGTTGACTCCACACTTTTCTGTAAGAACCTTAACAATGATCTCATGATATGCCAGATATACGTTGATGATATTATTTTTGGTTCAGTTAACGCCTCTGTTTGTCAAGAATTCTCTAAGTTAATGCAGGCAGAATTTGAAATGAGTCTAATGCAAGAACTAAAGTTCTTTCTGGGAATTCAAATTAACCAAACTTCAGAAGTTACATATGTTCATCAAAGCAAATATATTAAAGATGTTCTGAAGAAATTTGACATGGCTAACTGTAACTCTGCAAAAACTCCAATGCATCCAACATGCATTCTTGAAAAAGAAGAAGTAAGCGCAAAGGTTTGTCAGAAGCTCTATCGAGGTATGATAGGCTCTCTTCTCTATCTGACTGCTACTCGTCCTGATATTCTCTTTAGTGTCTGTCTCTGTGCCAGATTCCAATCAGATCCTAGAGAATCTCATTTAACAGCAGTTAAGAGAATTCTTAAGTATCTGAAAGGAACTCCTAACATGGGCCTGATGTATAAGAAAACATCAGAGTATAGACTTTCTGGTTACTGTGATGCAGATTATGCAGGAGATAGACTAGAACGAAAAAGCACATCTGGAAATTGCCAGCTTCTGGGAAACAATCTAATCTCCTGGGCTAGCAAAAGACAGTCAACTATCGCTCTATCAACTGCAGAAGCAGAATATATCTCAGCATCACTGTGCACAACTCAGATGCTCTGGATGAAGCATCAGTTAGAAGATCTGCAAATTTTTGAGAGTAACATCCCTATCTTCTGTGATAATACTGCTGCCATTTGTCTAAGTAAGAATCCCATTCTACATTCCAGAGCCAAACACATTGAAATAAAACATCATTTTATCAGAGACTATGTTCAGAAAGGGATAGTAACATTGAAGTTCATTGATACAGATCATCAATGGGCAGATATCTTTACTAAGCCTCTAGCTGAAGATAGATTTCTTTTTATCTTAGAAAATCTGAACATTCAAAATTGTCCAGAATGAAGTGTGGCTCTGAAAATGTAAAATGAGACTCTGACATAAACAAATGTGTTTCTGCCTCTGACTCTGATACTTCTACCAAGTTAAGAAGATATCTGAGTTAGAAATCTCCAGAAACCAATCCTTTGGTATTCCTGAAGATCAGATACATCAACACGTGGAGCACTTAGCGTCTAACCCTAGAACTTCTAGACAGCTGTCCAGAAGAAGATTAAAGGGAAACGTTTGAGATCTCCTCGAGCAGTGTGCATACTGTTGGGATTAGACATTCATTAATTAGCCTTAATCATTTCTCCCCGAAGCGTGCTTACTTGAGCTTTGTGCTAACGCAATATTGTGTGTCGTTTTGCATGTGTTTTAACTTAGGGTATTTAAACACTTTTCTCACTTTTCACACACTTATCACTCTCACTCACTCTCAAACCCTCTCTAAAACCCTAAACCTCTCTGAAGCATTTCTGCAAACTCTTCATCTTCTTCTTCAACCATGGATGCTCAACAACAAGAAGTTTTCAACTTTTCTCAACAAATGGAATCAAGCTCAACTGCTCAAACTTCAAGCATTCCAACTCCAACTGTTACAGGAGTCTCCATCACCCCAGTTTACAAAGAACCCCATATCCTTGATCGTTTACCTCACATCAACCTAGCAACTCCCTTTGAGGGATTGAATGTGTTATGTGAAACACTGGTGGACTTTGACAACTTGAGAAGAAATGGAGTTGATCTCACTGAAGAACTTCGTCAACAAGGTTGGGGAAACTACTTCCAAAGGCTCTATGGCCCTGTTTACCCACTTCTCATCAAGGAGTTCTGGAGATTTGCAGATGCTGATGACCATTTCACCGTCTCCTATGTTTTGGGGGTAAAGATAGTAATTACTGAAGAGTCAATTGCTTCTTTGTTGAACATGGAGAAAGATGGAGGAAAAAGGATTTACAACATCAACCCTAGATCAAGGCGCGTTGCTGAAGTAATCAATCCAACCATCTTCAAACCCAACACTGAAGGAAATCCTTCAAAGAACAAAGAGCTGCATCAGAACCTCAGAGTGTGGCTCAAGATCATTCTGGGAACTATTCACCACCGCCCAGCCTCAAACTCCTCTGATTACATCAATGCAGATCAGAAGTGCATTCTGTATTGCATTCACAAGGGTGTGAAGATATGCCTTCCTGCACTACTCTTCAGATACCTAAGAGACTCTGTCAGGGAGACCAGAAACAACATGAAACCCAGATCCTACATCCCTCTGGGAAGATTGTTATCTGATGTTTTCATCGAGAATGGGCTGGTAGATCATCTGGAGAAGGCCAAGCTGATGCAAGATCTGGCAATAGATACTGGGAAGCCTCTGAATGCCAGAAATCTCAAGAGTATGGGAATAATAAAGAAGATTCAAGTCAGACCCACGCTGGACACATCCTGGGATTCCTTGAAAGATCAGAGGAAGCTGCCTCATGGTCTTGCTAGGTTCTACAAGAATGAACCCAGAGATGCGGTTGCTATCTATCTTAATCGTCTGCTGGATGAAGGTGTTGACATCTCTGACTTCAGCCTCGACGATTGTCTAGATTCAGAAGAAGACTTCGTCAGGTACAAGAGAGGTCTCTCTGAAAAGAAGATAACATCACAGGCAAAGAAGGCAAGACTTGGAGAATCTTCTGGAAGCAGATCTCCAGCTCCTCTGCAAATTTCTACTGGTACGTCTGTTCCTCCTATTTCCTCTGAACCTCTGATGGTTTCCTCTACTCCTTCCTCTAATCCTCTCCCAACACCACCCATTTATACAACCTCTGAAATCCCACCTTCTACAACCAGAACCTCACAACCTTCACCAATTTTAAATATCGCCCATACATTCATACCTCCTTCTGAACCTAAACAAATGAACCAAAGCACTTCCTCTTCATCATCTTCAGAACCAGAATCACCCCCATACCTTCAAATCTCCTCTGACCAAGAATACTCTGACCCTGACTCTCCAACCTTAGCCCAAATTCAGGCTCAAAACCTTGCTTCACAACAACAAACACAAACACAATCTGAAGCAACTTCACCTCCACCAGAACAAACAACCAACATTACTTCTGAAGACCAACCCTCTGAAACTCAACCCTCTGACCTCCACACCTCTGATATCACCCCTCCTGAACCTGAAGCTGAAACTGAACCATTAGACTTAAACCCTCTTTACGCTTCACCCCAAATATCTGAACCTCAACCTGAATCAGAAACTGAACCAGAACCTCTAACTCTAAATCTCAGCCCTCCAACATCTCCACCTCATACCTCTGAACCTGACCTTTCTATACCTACCCTTGAGGAAGCCATCATGCTGGTTGCAGGGGCTTCAGTACAAAAGGTCAAGTCTCTGACCACTAACTCTGAAGTCAGTGATGATCCTGACTCTGTAAGGACACACTGGAACAGAGTCATTGGCTGGATGACCTCTGAGGCTTTTAGACTGAAGCACATCTCTGAACAAGTCAGAAATGGCTACATCAGAGATGTTGAGGCAAGACTCCAGGAAAGACTTGCACGAGAAGCTGAAGCCAGAAGGCTAGAGGAAGAGAGACTAGCAAGAGAAGCTGAAGAGGAAGCTAGAAGACTGGAAGAAGAAAGAGCAAAGGAAGCTGAAATCCTAAGGATAAAGGAAGCTGAAGCTAAGGCTCTGGCGGATGCAGAAGCACAAGCTGCTGCTGAAGCACAGCAGGCTCTGACTCTGGGGGAGTCCTCTTCTGTTATCCCTATGGTTCTCCAGACGTTGAAAGAACTTAAGCAAGATCAGAATGAACTCCGTGCCAGAATGGATAAGCAAGACACTGTCAACGACAACATTCAGAACATGCTGGCTATGTTGCTTCAGAGAATGCCTCCGCCTCCGAACCCCTAGGCACTTAGGATATTTTTTTTGCTTGCCTGTTGTTTTGTTTGCTTTTTCTGATTCTGATGTTTTCCTGTTCTTGTTGCCTTTGTGCTTTTATCTGAATACAATGTTTTTCTCTTAAATTCCTTATTTTTGCTATGTCTTTTTGATTCTGACAAAAAGGGGGAGAAGTCATTAATAGCTCTGATGAAAATATTGTCTAAATACCTTAAGCATTCTGCAACATATTTTTCTTAAAAATAATTTTATCTAACCTGGACTTAAGAAATTGCAGAAGGTATCAAGAAACCTCTTTACTTAGAAGCTCTGGTAAGAACTTCTGAACTCCCTAGCACTATCTCAGGGGGAGCTCTTATCTATCTGATCTGATATTATTCATGTTTCATCTGCTAATTAAGATTGTTTTGTCATCATCAAAAAGGGGGAGATTGTAAGAACAAAAATTGTTCTACAACAGATTCCTTGATTTTGATGATAACAAAGGATGAAACCAAAAATGGCACCCTAACGAAAAGTTTCTAAGTGTGCAGGGTTCTAAAGAAAGAAGGAAGAAATCTGATGATGTCATCAGATACAGAACCAGATCAGATACAAATTATCAGAAGATAAGAAGCATCTGAAGTAGAAACACGTTCAAGAAAGTCTAACTCTGAGCAAAACAGCAAAGTATCAGAAGCATCTGAACAAGAAGTAAGCTCTAGAAGTTCTGACTCTGATCAACGCTATCTCTAAACTCCAGAACTTATCAGCGCTATCTGAAGAATCCATCAGAATCCAAAAGAGATCAACATCAGAAGCAAGACTCCAAGATTCTCAGATACACGAAGACTCTGATCATGGAATTGCTAATTATGAAAGAGTAACGTTAAAGTCAAGTAAAGTTTTGCAAATGGATTTCCTAATACAGAAAAAGACGTTAATCTCCAATTTCAATAAAGAAGGAACTATATGTGGTAAGTAGTCATTTCAAGGAGAGAAAGTTATCCTGACAGAAGCTATTTATGTTATGGCGTAAATTCATTTTATTACTCATCAGTTTCAACTACTACCTCACTGATCTATATAAAGGACTGCAAATCAACATTCAGTACAAAACACATACAAGGAAAAATTATACTGAAACATCAACGCTCAAGAAAACACTCTTGCTCTCTAAATCTTCACGAAGCTGTTGCTTATAACGTGAATCACTTTGTTCTTACTATTGTAATACTTGCTTATCTTAGAAGCACTCTAGATTACATAAATCTTTTATCTATTGTTTGTTTATTTCCTCAAGTGACTCTGTGTAGTCTGTATACTTGAGAGGACTAAGAGATCTTTCTCTTAGACGTTGTTTGTAATCTTTCAAGATTAGTGGATTAAGTCCTTGTTGAAGGCGAAATCACCTCGGCCGGGTGGACTGGAGTAGCTTTGTGTTATAAGCGAACCAGTATAAAATCATTGTGTGGTTTTCATTTTGAAAAAGCGCTTATTTTTCCAAACAATTCAAACCCCCCCTTTCTTGTTTTTCTCAGCTTCAATATGAGGATACATTATAGGTCAGTTTTGCCCTATACCATTGAACAAGTGATTTTCCTCAACTTCAAAAATACATAACTCTATCATTCTAAATCCAAATGACATGAAATTGGTGACCATTTTGAAGGTATTTGAAAGAGATACAATTTTTATGAAGACACGTTTCTCATTTGGAGCTCACATAAAAAGTTAAATAAGGTGGAATATTGAGATATATGACTTAACACTTAGAAAAAATTTCAATATGTTGAAATTTCCAAACTTCCACCTCAAAATTCACCATGATCCAAGTCCCAAATGAAAACGTTTTCAACATCAAACTTGTTCCCCTTGATCTAAGCTTTCCAAAGAGTCTTATTTCATGCATTTTGAATGAGGTTTACTAGGGATGCGCATGGTCTTAACAGGTTTGTATCATTGGAGAAAATCAAATGTCCAAAACTCCATTTCACTTTGCCTTGCCATTCAAGCATGATTTGAACTTCAGTACAGTTGTAATTGGATCATAATGGATTGCTTCATAGGCCTATACACGCCCATGCAAGCTTGTGCATCACCCTTGCCATTTTTAGCAATTTTTCAAGTGTGCAATTATCAATCCCAAATGCTATAAATACAAGGCATCTGAGCTCATTTCAAACATACCTTGCACGCCAGCTTTGCCCCCCAATTGAAACCCTCACCCTTCAAAGGAAAACCTGAGAATATTTAACTTGAAAATTGAGTTTGAATCTCATTGTTTGGAGATTCAAAAACTCCAGGATCCTTGAGTGTGTGATCAAGTCAAGTTTGAAGCAAGCAAGATCCATTTCTGCACAACATTGAAGGTAATTTTCAGAAATCTTCTTCTCTTTGATTCTCACTCAATTCTCATCAATTATCTTGGATCTTTGGTTGTCTGAAGTCCTACCAGTGTAGGCAAGAAGATTGATTTGCTTTGAGGTCAAATCGAAGCAACTCAGTTGACACACCTCAAAATTCAACTCCTCATGTCTTTCTATATATTTGGAGTTAGTTGAAATTGAGGTCAGATTCGTGCTCTACGCCATTTTTTCTTTCAGATCATGTCCTCTTTTTTCAGTTTTGTGATGGTGATGTGTGAACCAGTCCGGTGGACCTCGCCTGAGAAGGTGAATGAGGGTCCATCGTCGGTGGTGTGTTGGACAGGCTCTGAGCCATTGATCTCATTTGAAATGTTTTAATCCTGAGCGCTCAGAGTAATTACCACGCGTGTGGAACAGTTGACCAGGTGTATGGTGGAACGCGCGCTCGTGACCATTTGATCCGCCACCTCAATTAATGAGGGAGATCAAGTGGTCCACGTTTTTTTTTATTTTCTGATTTTCATTTTATTTCATTTGATTTTCATTAATTTATATTAATTTTAATATTGATCCAAAAAATATGAGAGTTTCATAAAAAAATTTAAATAAAACCCTCTTTCATATTTTGAATCAAAATTATTTTTTGGATCATTATTAATATTTTTCATGATTTAATTGATATTGTGAATATTTTTAATTGTTTAAAAATACTTTTAAGTCTCCAAAAATTCTGAATTTTTTTCTCCTGGGTCCTTTCACCTTGTTTGACCTATGATAAATCTCATGGCAATTTCTTTGGTGTTTTGATGAGATTTTAGGAATTTGACAAACCATATTTAATTTAATGCATTATTTTTAGTATTTTTTAAATTGAATAAATGCCAAATAATTGTGTTGAGCTATCTTGATGATTTGTATAAGTTTGACTTGTGTTGTTGGACCTTGGTCAAGGTTGATTTGACTTTGATAGGTTAAGATCATTGGATTTAGGGGATTGATGGAATGTACATTCCATCTCCCAAAATGAATGAATGATCTTAATTTGGTAAAAGTCCTCCTTTGACCAATTTGAGTTTTGATCTATTCCCCTCCCTCTTCATCTAATTCCCATTCTTTATGCATCTATTCCATTTGGCCTATGATATCTCAAAGTCCTAAGGCTAGTTGATTGAAAAATCAACATAAGTATGGATGAGATTATATCACCTCTTTTGCATATTCTTTTTGTGTGTGGTATGTTTCATGAGCATAGTTCATTATACTATATCTCTAACATGCATTAACACCAAAATTCTATTGCCCGACCTGAAATAGTTGTGACTTCTACATAAGTCCAATTGTGATTGCTTAACCTATCGCTAATTTTTTTACACAATAAGGCATAACATTCTAATTAGTGAGATTTTAAGTCTCCCCTCTTTCATGGTATTGTGTGGAAACTTGGCCTTTTTTCCTTCCTTTGGAAGATGTCTTGGTTCAAGGATTCATGCTTATGATAAGTGGGTTGAGTGTTCTCAAAGAATGACTTAAACAAAAAAAGCAAAAACAATATTAACTTCTAATTCATTAACAACTAACATTTAATTTCAAGCCATTTACTTTTAATGCACTTTAATTTTTAAGCTTTATTCATTTGTCATTATTCATTCCATTCTAATTGTTTATATTAATGCATTTTCACTTTGTCCATTTGGACCATATTGTGTGATATATCTTGTTAGTGTATATTTTGTTTGTTTGTGTGGTCTTTGACCATCAATGTACATAATAAGAAACAAAAACCCTAAAAAACTATTGTGTGAACTATTGGTTTGATCTTAGGCAATTGGACTTAGAATCTATGCAACATCCCTATGCAAAAGGACTTGGCCAATGTCAAATTTCATGTAACCAAGTGCTTGCAATTTGAAACTTCATTTGATACATCATTAAAGACCCATCTGAGTTTATCTGCAACATGATCATTGTGAAGCTGTTATTTTGAACCTGTGACTTGTGGAATTCATCTGCTACATAAATATGTTTATTCATAACTGCTTATGTTTTAAAGATATTTTGGGGAGTTTGGCAATTTATAGATGTCTGTTTGATTTTTTATTAATCGTTGATTTATAAATATTAATAATTTATTTAAATTAATATATAAATATGTTTTTTTAAAAATCTTCTTAATTATTTTATTCACAAAGTTAGTACAATAAAATTTATAGAGAAACAAAAGGCAAACAAGTTACATTAATCTTTTTAAAAATTATATCCATAGATCTATGAGATATAACATTGCAATTCATAAATCTTTGGACTTTCTATAAAAGATCAATTGTTTATGGTGCTAAAAAATAAAAAAAATGTCAAAGAAAAATAGTATGAAAACATGTTGATTATCGGAACATGATTTCTCATATTTGACCAATAATATACTTGAAATGGCTTGTAGAGCTACTTGTCCCACAGTAAAACCTTTGATCATCAGTCTCACAAGTGGAGAGAAACTTCAGTCAAGTTCACACAACATGTTTATGCTTTCCTCTTATCCACCCGTAAACCAGAACATATGTCAGCCTAAGTGTCAATCTCCCCTCATGTGCGTCAGTCAAGAAATTCGCAGACGCCTCTTTCTTCACCGATACTCCGGTCCGTCGAAATATATCAAACACGACATCCCTAACAAGATCATATCGTTATTTGAAGTCTGGAAGCTCCCCACAATGAATCGCGTGTTTTCCAAATCTATTCAAACACGACTTGCGACAAACAGGGCACACCTCATCAATAAAACATAAGAGAATCATAAGGTAATATCTTGAGATAATACGGTACTTCCCCGATGACATATGTTGGCCTAGACCATCAATATTTATAGCAAGGAAAAAGTCCTGAGCAAGTGCAACTTGCAAACAACCAAAAATTACTTTTTGTATTGTGGTCATGTCAAACTTTACATTCATATCCCGAATACTTTTACTAAAAGGGGCACTCGTCAAAACATGTTGTGCTTTAGGAGGAACAGTGTCTTTGCTAGTAAAACCGTTATAATCAAAATCTAGAATCACAATATTAAAACCATCCAAAACTCTGGCATAATCAGAATCCATATCATAAATTTTTTATTAGATTGATTCATTGAACTCAGTAGCTTCATTTTATATTTATATTATGTCAAATACCAATAGCACATAAAATTATGAAGTAACAAATATTGATTATGAGTAAAAGATATAAAATGATTATAAAAAAGTAAATTACATTGAACTGATAAATATTATACAAAAAACTATATGATGTGGGGAGAGTTGGCAGCATGACTCTCTTTCAGAAAAATAACCCAAAATCAATTTTTGGAGTTGCTTACTTGCAAGACACTCTAACTCCGTATTAAAAAATGTTCAGCTGCCGACTTTGAGAAATACTCTCATAGTAGGTATAAAGAGCCTAAATTATAGAGATAGTGACACCTACCGGAGGTAAAAGACCCTAAGCGAGAATCACATGGTAAACCAAATAAGGAAAGTAAGTTGACATTTATCTCTTATTTGCTTTTGAAATTGTTTATGCATACCACAGAGTCTGCATTTGTATTGAAAGATTTCATGCAAATTACCAAATCTGCTTATAGCAATTAGCAACCAGCTGCTAAACAATTCTGGTCCTGTCCTATGTATTCTGTAATAATGAGAGGCTCGGATTTGACCACTGTTTTTTTTTATAGTCAAGAACAAAATTTATTAAGAAAGCCAAGGCATAAGATATACCACAGATGAATTTTACAAAACTAACAATAAGCAACCAAAACACAGCACACTCTCATCAGAACAAAAGATGTCCTAAGCAAAACAAGCAACCAAAAGCTCCGGACCTTCAAAAGGGGCATTCCGAGAATTGAACTCGGGACCTCTCGCACCCTAAGCGAGAATCATACCACTAGACCAAATGCCCGAATATGAAAAGCTTTGACTGTGAATGTGGAAATTTGACAGTTCAGGCAATTATTCTAGGCAGACTGAATTTTTACCACATTTCATCATTGCATGGGTAGCATACACATTTTACTATGTGAGAGTTGTATTGCCAATTTCACATTTCCATTACATTATACACAGGGAACTGTTGGAATTAAAAAGAAAATGGCTAATCCACCTAACATTTTCACATTATTATACAACAACAATAAGCTTTTATTAGGTGAAGTTGGATAGATGAAACAAAAGTCGTCATAATGTTATTATAACTTATAAAATAAATCATATATATAGCCAAAATATGGTCCTTTGTGCATTTCTCAATAGTTTTGTTTGTAGTTTTTCATGGCATTTTTCTACATCTAGCAATTGTGCCACAAAGCATATCATATATTCTCTTTTCTATGGAATTTATAGATTTCCTCCACATGTGTTCAAACCAATTAAGTCGATATTTAACCATATTATCAACAATATGTGCTCGTTTGCTATCCCAACTCTCCCTTTAATGCTAAATCTCTAATCCTATCTCATTTTTATCTTGTTAGGAATCCTTCCTTGTCTATTATTTTCACTCATCCAGTGCATCTTCTTCTAATTCCTAATCCTATCACATATTTATTTGTAAGGGCTTCCTTTTTCCCTATTATTTTTACTAATCAAGTGCATCATCCACATGTACCTCACCCCTGCTACACTGAGTAATTTTGTGTTGGCTTTTTACCATCCAACACTTCATCTCAAACAACAACGCAACTTTTTTACGTTATTATAAAATAAATTATTTGTCAATTCTGATTGCATAAGGAAGAGTTTGTCATGTTAGGACATGAGTTTGACTACTAATACATTATTCATGTATCACAGTCACAGCAGTCATCTCAAGGCATTCACATGCATTCCTGAAGCCTAATTGTTTTTTAACTAATAGAACAAGTCAGGCTTGTCAGTTTCCATAAAAAAAAATTTGTTTCTTATTTATATTGATTTAAACAGTTAACAATGAAAACCTTCCAGAGCTTCAAAACAATTATAAAAGAAAAGGGGCATTCCGAGAATTGAACTCGGGACCTCTCGCACCCAAAGCGAGAATCATACCACTAGACCAAATGCCCTGATATGAAAAGTTTTTTATTGTAAATAACTTAGTTGGCACAATTGTTTTAAGGGAAAAAATTGAAGTACATACCTTTTATTTTCACCACATCATCACTAAACAATTGGATGACAAGATTTACTTCAAATATCCATATCCAATAGGATTTCGTTATGTATTCTGATCAAGACTGAAGCAAAAAAAACAATGAAATTCCATTTGCAGAGGTAATGTCTAGGCCTTAACCATAGTGGTTACCCTATTATTCAGTGTTTTTCGTGTTATTGTTATATAGACGGAAACTGGGGCTTCATCAAAGCCAAGAAGTTGATGTCAGATCTCTTTTTTTGTACCATCGGTTCTCTTATTTTCTTACAGTAAAAAGCTGAATTCATCGAAGTCAATGGAAACTTACAAGCATCTTGTTGTGTTGTGACTAAGTGTGAAATTTCAACAGTCGGAAGTCCTACAACCAGAGACTTATCCTTAAGTAGCCTGAAGGAAGAAAATCAGAGCAGACACAAAACTACATAAGAAAGAAGGGTTAGCAGCAGAGATGGTGAAAATGGTGCAGATTATTTGAAGAGAATCAAACTCTACTCAAAGGAATGATGCTTACTAGGAAAGATAGGAGTAATGTCAAGGGATTATCCTTCTTCCAGGACAGCTGCATAAGAAGAAAACAACCAGGTTTAATGTCAGAAAAGGAGTGTAGGAAGTAATTAATTTTTGCGAAGTTTCTACTATCCCAAAAATCACCAGAAAAGGAATGTATGACAACTGCAATATGCAAATCAATCTACACATCAGAAACCTCTTTGATAAAGAAATTCAAGCCCAATAATGCTGAGATTGATGCTACATTTGGATTTCTGTCTCTGCTCCCAATTCCTCAGACAGTGATAATCTCTAGACCTTAACCATTGTGGTTACTGTATTATTCAGTGTTTTTCGTGTTATTGTTATATAGACGGAAACTGGGGCTTCATCAAAGCCAAGAAGTTGATGTCGGATCTCTTTTTTTATACCATTGGTTCTCTTCTTTTCTTACAGTAAAAATCTGAACTCATCGAAGACAATGGAAACTTACAAGCATCTTGTTGTGTTGTGACTAAGTGTGAAATTTCAACAGTCGGAAGTCCTACAACCAGAGACTTATCCTTAGTAGCCTGAAGGAAGAAAATCAGAGCAGACACAAAACTACATAAGAAAGAAGGGTTAGCAGCAGAGATGATGAAAATGGTGCAAATTAATTAAGAAGGGAATTGAACTCCATTGAAAGGAATGTTGCTTTCCAAGAAAGATAGGAGTGGTGTCAAGGGATTATCCTGCTTCCATGACAGCTATGTATGAAGGAAACATCACTACAAGATGTTTCCTATCGAGAGGTAAGTAGCTAAGTCGTAAGATAAAAGGGAGCATGGACTTAATATTGATCCTTTGAATGTGATGAGAAAAAGGAGGAAAACGACTTAACGGAGCACATGGAGGCACATAGGCTGCAGTGCATGTTTGTATATAATGCCAGATGGACGTTGAGTTCTTTACATTTGTGGAGGAGAAACAATGGAAGGAAGGTGAGGGTTTTGGTTGAAAATGAGAGCATCTCATAACTTTACAGATGGTAAGCTGGTCCGAGAATTAAGCTCAACAGTTCAAGAAACCTCCCAACTTGCGTGGAAGTAAGGGTGGACTCAAAATCAGTCATCAAGAGGCATTTAAGGGAGTTAATGTGCAGTTGCAAAATATGCAGGGTTCAGCAGGATTTTTCATGTTTGCACTAGTAAGGACAGAGGTTTTGTCAAAAGTGGGGTGTTTGGCTGGCTAACTTGAGGGAGATCAGAGCTAATTTCAAGGAATTACATCTGTTGATGGAAGTTGGAGAAACGGAGACAGAAATAGTATTGAGAGAACCGACTATGGCTGAATCAACTGCCTCATTCAAACCATACAAATTCATAATACCTATAATTGAGCTAGAGGGAGCGATAGGTTTTCCTGTTCTTGATTTAAAATCAGAAGACCATCAAATCCACATGAAGTAGGAACATTAAAGGAACATTAATTGAAGTTTTTTATGGTTATTCATTAATTTTTGTTTTCATTGCTTTTCTTTATATGATCAATTCTGAATTGAATTTAGGAGCACTTCGCTATTGAAAAAAGATAGTATAAACTTGAACTAGGATTATTATTCATGATAGATAGTTACTATAAGAACATAAAACTGTTAACACATAAATTAGCATTCTTTCATATTTTAGATAACATTAGCGCTGTTTTAATACTGGAAGCCTACATTGCTCTCAGTTGGTAAGATTAGAGAATGCTCAGCATTTATAAGCTATAACAACTATTCAGACCATATTACTATCTCATGTGTGACTCTCAACATTTTACACATTTAGAAAGTAAATTCAGTGCCCTACACCAAAATGACATTTGTACAATCCCATTTCCCAGAAGTAACCAGAAAGCACAGCAGAATATTAGAATATATAGAAACAGTTGGAAGAAACATTTAAACAAACAGTTAAAGGGCATTCAAGATAAAACCATATATTCAGTAAATGCCAAAGAATTTGAACAAAACATGTTACTAGAGTAGATTCCATTAGGATTTAAAAAAAGAGTGTGTGATTGTGTGGTGAAAAGGTGAAGCTATAGAGAAGAAGAATAACCTGATATGTAAAACGATTGAAAGCTCTGCTATGAATGTATCCGTGTTCACAAGAGACGCCGTAAACTTAAGGTATTTAAGGAGGTAGAATTGACGGGAAGGAGAAAATAGAATTAAATATGTAAATTTTTTTATTTTGTTTTTAACGGTATTGTTTTATTTTAATTTTTTATAATTAATTTATATTAAAACTATTTTAAAAAAAATATTAAATATTTGATTTTAATCATTTTAATATATTTTTTAAAATTAAAAAAAAAGATTATCTCAAAAAAAAATAATACTCAACAAAAGTCAAATTATATCATACAAAATTCAAAGACGAAAACAAACAAGATTAAAAAAATAATATTAAGGGATCACTAAAGATTTAAGATATAAAAAATTATTTTTTTATTTGAACTATCATTAATATGTAATTTTAATTTAATCTAAAATCTGAAAATTGGTAATTCTTTCACGCAAAATAACCTTATTATACTTCTTTTAGAAAATTCAAATACTTACCAACCAAATGACAATAAGGTCTTTTTGAATATCCTTTGTAACACGGATAACCCTTGGATCATTAGGATATGTACAACAAATGTCAAACCATTTAAGACATAACGTAATATCATATCCCTAAGTGTATCGAAAAATAAGTGATTTAATTTTCCATCATTTGTACAATCAGTTAAGTATCTTAAAGCATCGTTGTTAATGATGTCACATTGGCTCAAGTTTTTATTTAGTCAGGAGTTGGTTATGGAAGAGTCTACATGCAAACGAGGACATTTTCATTGGAACTAACTTATTCCAAACACAATCAGTATGGACTCCAAAACTAGCCTCCAAATCCTAGGTAAGCACTCAATAAACTTCGTTAACAAGATATTAACCATTAGAGTTAAGTAGTCATATCTATTTATGTACTTTGTTAACTTGCACACACAAATAAAGGTCGCCATAAGAGTACCACAATTTAAAAGTAATTCTTCCTCCCAAACAAGCAAGCGGCGTCTCCACCTCCTACAATCACTAATTACATTTCACCCTTATCTGCACATATCAGTCACTGACACCTCTTTACCTAGAAAAAATCATACATCCTATTAAATTCATATCTTAACAATGATTCATCCATCCAAGAATCATGTAAAATAAATATTTTTGTCATTCCCCGCATCTCTAAAAAGAGACTCTCCAAACCACATATCCATAGGCACACCCTCTCAATATCTAATAAAAGACAAAAAAATTGACCATTTTATGTCTTTCTCCCACCATCTTGAGCCCTACATCTTTAACTACCATAGTTATGCATCAGTACCCTAAGCCATAATCATTTCTGATTTGATTAAACCCTCTAACACCATTTTCTAAGTAACGAATAATTAAACTATTGTATCCAATTCACCTCTATGTCTCTCTTGTCTCGATCTAAACAAATTGTATGACAGTGTACCCAACTGACATTTCTAACTTCCTCACTTCCTCTAAAAGAAAAAATTTAAATAGAGATTCAATTTAAAATATAATATATATTGGAGCCTTAGAAAACAAATTCAGAGAGAAGAACGAGGCAAATTAGTTTATTTTGCTTTGTTATTTTAGGAGTATTTTTTATTTTGAAATAATTTTTGTTTGCATTTGTTACGTAATATACAAGTTACTTATAAAAAATATAATTGTACTTGTTAAAAGTATAATGAAAGTTTGAGAGAGTCAGCTCATGTGTGGGTGATGAGAGAATCTGTGTTTTTTGAAGTTAATGAATGATCCCTTTTCACAACGTTGAGATTAGGTTATATAGACAACCCTTGGGCCAGGAAATATGTTTTTTCCTCCTGATGGGTAACGTCCGAGTAAAGAAAGACTAAATCTCTGTCAAAATGCAGTGAAAGTAGTTTCCCCTGGTACTTTCAAGTTGTCATTCCTTGGGACACTTCACATACTATGTATGTTAAATGTGGCAAATTATTGATTACGGAACCAAAACCATATGGGGCGACATGCAATGCGCTTTGGCTGCTCAACCCTACTTCGGGTGCTCGCCCAACACTACCATACCTCGTTCGAGCGGTCTCCTCCATAACTATTTCTTTCTAGGCCTAGCGAAATGATCTTTAATCCATGGTCCCTAAAGCATGGGGCCTTGGAAAGGGTAAAGTGATTAACCCAAACGGGTGACGGTCTTACTAGTATTTGTTGGATGAAACTATATAACACACAAGTATACCCAGTCAACAGTAACAAGTGATAAAAGTGAAAATATCATTTCCACTGGGAGTGTAATAACTTAGATTGATTTTTAAAACTATCTTTTGTGAATAAGCATGAGCAAAATAACAATGTTTTATGATTGTCAAGAGTTCAGTTTTTAAGTAAACAATGATAGAACTAAATTTGTTTTAAATAAGTGAAACCAGTAATAGAGAATATGTTAGGCAATGATCAATTAATATAATTTATCTATTGTATGTGTGTATGATGCGATATTTCGTGTCAGGTGAGGTCAAAACGTGATTTTATGGTGTATTCCTACAACATCATAAGCATATGCAAGAAAGCAAGGGAACAAATTCCCAAGCCTCGCGTTTAGCTATAATGCATGTTTGGTTTCTTTCTGAATTTCCCCTATGGTTGTATCTCTTTATGCCTAAAGTATCTATTATAGTGAATATGTCTATCCTATTATTTTCAATCATATTTGTCATGAGTTCTACTTGTTGATGGATTCCTCATATCAACAAGATGTTATCTTTTTCTAAGATGATCAACCAAAGAATCAAATTTATAACCTTAAAATGCATGATAAAATCAGTCACTAACATCACATCAAATGACACAAAAGATTAATCTATATTAACTTCACATTTCTTAGTTTAGCTCATGATGAGTCGGTACATACATCAACATTGGTTCCTAAGCTAAACATTCTTAAACACATAATGTAAAAGAAATGAAAATTTAAGAGTAACTTCTTTGTCTTCTTGCAATCTTCAATCAGCAATAGACGGGTTATGTCACGCTAGATACTGGGGCCTTATACTTGAGAAGAAGAAAAGATAAATTATCCAAACTTGACTCAACATACTTTCACACAAGTTTCTCTCAATTGATTTTCTCTATTATTCTGAACCTCTTTTTCATTTCTTCAAATGGATCCTCTTATAGACAGTCTCGTCTAGAGTTTTGTGAGGTATTGGATCATAGGCTTCTTAATTATCCATCACTTTTGGGCCCATGAGAGTTAGTATATGAAGGAGAATTGCCATCCAAGGCGCAGCGGAATTTAAAAATTTCTCCATTTAGTGATCCTTACGAATGGGCATGATTAGTGATAGAATCGTTACCTCTTGTGGCGATCACGAACGTTGAACGATGACAACGTCTCTACTCAGTCCACACGAATGGATTCCTTCAATCTCAGTGCTAGCTGGTACGAATGAAGGCTTTGAGTGTGTGAGAGAGAGAGAGATACGAAATTCCAACTCTTCAGTTGTGTTGTATTCCCATACAATGCTTCTGCACAAGAGTTCTATTTATAGAACCACTTGTGTGGGCTTCAAGCCAAAAAGCCCACTTAAGTGTATTTTGGCCCATATATCATAATATGTCAAAATCACTTAAGTATTTGGTACCTTACCATATTTCGTATTCTACTTAAGTACACCGTACCTTACGATGTTCCTTAGTTACTCTATCTCTCATCAATCCGTCCTTTGTGTGTGACCCTGTAAGTTTTTGTGACGTTGGCAATTATATTAAATCACGCATTTAACATAATAAATAGTGAGCGGTATCTAGCAACACATCACTGCTACCCAAGTCACGAAAATGTCATGTGATCTGACAAAACCTCATGTGATAATAATTATGTGTATAATTACTGTAACACCCCAAATAAAGTAAAAGAATTATTTAATTAAGTTGATAATATTATTTTATTAATTTAATTAAATAAATTGGGTTATTATTATTATTATTATTATTGTTATTATTATTATTATTTGGAATAATAATAATTGGAAAATATATAAGTTGGGATAAGAGAAAAAGTTTCTCATTTGGAACAGTAGAGTTTTACGTGGAAGTTGAGAAGCTGCAGAGAAGGGAGAAGCTGTAGAGCAAAGGCTGAAGAGCGGAAAAGCGGAAGCGTTGAGTTGCCGAATTATCTCAGGTAAGGGGTCTGAACCTTATTAAATGATAATATGCGAGCATTTTCATGATTTATGTAGGATTGTTGATGGATTTTGGGGAATTAGGAAGATTGGGGAAGTTGGGGTTTACCGTCGTTAGTACTATGATGAATAAGTCGAATTAAGCTGAAATTGAATCCGTAGTTGTGTGAGTCGCGTTTTTTCCGAACGCGTAGCCTTTTACGGAAGTTGAATTGGAGGTCCGGAAGTCCTCCGACGGCGGAAAATGCGGAGAACTCTGCATTCTGCCTTGTGTTAGCGCAGGAACTGCTGTTTTGTCTGCGTTAACCGGTTAACCCAGGGTGTTAACCGGTTAACACTGTTGTATATTGTGAAAATGTTGCGTTTTGCCTGCGTTAACCGGTTAACCTATAGCGTTAACCGGTTAACACTGTTGCGTTTTGCCCAGAAGTGAGTTTTGCCTGCGTTAACCGGTTAACCTGTGGCGTTAACCGGTTAACACTGTTCCAGTATTGAAAAATGACTAATTTTTATGTTGAAATGGTGATTTGGCCTATTGTGGTTGATTGTGATGAATCCATGTGTTAAGATGTAATGTTGTTGTTGTTTTGTTGAGTTGTATGTCATGCTATTAATGATGAAGATAACATGATCATATGATGTTGTTGTTGCGATGTTTTGCGATGTTGATTATGATGCATGTTTGGTGTGCATGCATTCATGAAAGGCCGATGCCTAGTGATGAACGGACTGAGTTCCAATGATGTTGTTGACTCCGGGCTTGTTGAGAGGCTTGGTTCCTTACGGGGAACTCGGATTCTATGGTGATGAATCTGGGAGTGGTGATCCTGTAGTGGTCACAAGATGGGTATACCGAGTCGTGTTGAGTCATGCATGGGTGTGTGCATTGCATTTGATATGTTGTTTCGTTGATGTTCATGAGTTTGTTGATTATGATGATGATGATGAGCTGTGTTGGCATGTGTGAAATATATAATTATGTTTATATTTATGTCGTTATATTATTATTTAATAATGTAATTCTCACCCCTTCTGCATGTGTTTATGTTCATCTATGATGAGCAATGTGCAGATAAAGAGGAGTAGCTTTCGTTGAGGTTTGAAGAATAAATGTAGAGCTATTCTACGGAGTCGAGTCAAATGCTCTGGTCATGTGACACCGGGGTTATGGGATTCGATAGATAATTATATTTTATTTACGTTGTTCATGAGGATTAAAATGTTGAGATGTTTTGTCGAGACAATGTTGAAACATTTTTATGAATTATTATATGATGAAAAATAATAATTATGTTGTTGTCCGCTGCGAAGTTTTAAATATAATAAATAATGTGTTATGTGTTGTGATGCGATAAGTGTATGTTGTAAGAAATGTAAACTCTTCTACATGTGGTACTCTGATAACTTATTTAAATATGTCGATTGGGTAGAAGGGTGTTACATTAGTGGTATCAGAGCATTGTCAGTCCAGTCGAGTCATATTGTGAAGTTTTCCCTGTTGGTCGATTAGTGTAAATGACACTGTCGATATTTAACGGTTGTGGTTGTGTTGTGCAGAGTATGGCTGGAGAAAATGACCGTGCGATTGCTGAGGCTTTGGCTGCTATGGCGCAGGCTATGCAGGCGCAGCAGAATCCGCCGGTCGACGAGTTTAAGAATTTGGGAAGGTTTCTGAAGAATAACCCTCCTACATTCAAAGGGCGCTATGATCCAGATGGTGCTCAGATTTGGCTGAAGGAGATTGAGAAGATTTTCCGGGTGATGACGTGTACTGAAGCACAGAAGGTGCAGTTTGGTACGCATATGTTATCTGAAGAGGCTGAAAACTGGTGGGATAACACTCGCCAGAGAATTGAAGTACCAGGTGCTGAGATGACTTGGGAAAGGTTCAAGACGGCCTTTCTGGAGAAATATTTTCCTGCTGATGTGCGATGTAAGAAGGAGATGGAATTTCTAGAACTGAAGCAGGGTAACCTGTCTGTTGCTGACTACGCTTCGAAGTTTGAGGAGCTGGTGCAGTATTGTCCTCACTATAATAATGCTGATGCTGAGGGATCCAAGTGTGTCAAGTTTGAGAACGGGTTGCGTCCCGAGATCAAACAAGGCATTGGTTACCAGGAGATTCGTAGGTTTCCTACATTGGTTAATAAGTGCAGGATATTTGAGGAAGATAGCAAGGCTAGGACTGCTCATTACAAAAGTCTTAGTGAGAAGAAGAATAAGGATCGTGGTAGTCCTTATGCATCTCCGAATGGTAAAGGTAAGCAGAAAATGGTAGATGAGAAGAAGCCAAGTGGGGGAGGATCTTCCATAGCTGGTAAATGTTTCAAGTGTGGCGAGCCAGGCCACCGTGCTGATAGCTGTACCAAGAAAGTGCTGAGATGTTTCCGATGCGGTCAGACTGGTCATAGAGTTACTGAATGTAAGGATGCTGGTCCGACATGTTTTAATTGTGGCGAGAAAGGCCATATCAGTTCGCAGTGCTCGAAACCGAAGAAGGCGGCTACTGCAGCTCATACTACTGGTAGGGTGTTTGCTCTGAGTGGGGTTGAAGCTCCTAAAGAAGATAATCTGATTAAAGGTACTTGCTTGATTAATAATGTTGAATTGCTTGCTATTGTTGACACTGGTGCTACTCATTCGTTTATTTCATATGAGTGTGCGACCAGGATTGGTGTGACTATGTCGTCCCTAGGCGGAAGTATGGTGATAGATACTCCTGCTAATGGTTCTGTGAAGACTTCTGTTGTCTGTCGAGGTTGTCATTTGACGATCTTTGAAAGAGAGTTCGTGGTTGATTTGGTGTGCTTACCCTTGCACCAAATTGATATTATTCTGGGAATGAATTGGCTAGAATTCTATGGCGTGTTTATCAACTGCTACAGGAAGACGGTGCGGTTTTCTGAAGTTGGGGAGAATGATGAGGCAAGATTTCTATCTGCTAGGCAGGTGGGGGATTTTGTGAAAGATGAAGCTCAGATATTCGCTTTATTTGCGTCTCTGCAAGCGGATAGGAAAGTGGTGAGTGTAGATTTTCCCGTTGTTTGTGAATTTCAGGATGTGTTTCCGGGGGATGTAAGCGATTTACCTCCAGAACGTGAAGTCGAATTTGCCATTGACTTAGTACCAGGTACGAGTCCAGTGTCGATGTCTCCTTATAGAATGTCGGCAGCTGAATTAGTTGAATTGAAGAAGCAGCTTGAAGAATTGCTTGAGAAGAAGTTTGTGCGTCCAAGTGTTTCTCCTTGGGGTGCACCAGTATTGTTAGTGAAGAAGAAAGAAGGTACGATGAGGTTGTGTGTCGATTATCGGCAGTTGAATAAGGTGACCATCAAGAATCGGTACCCATTGCCGAGGATTGATGATTTGATGGACCAGTTGAGTGGAGCTCATGTTTTCAGTAAGATTGATTTGCGGTCGGGTTATCATCAAATCCGAGTGAAGTCAGATGATATTGCGAAGACTGCTTTCCGTACGAGGTATGGTCATTATGAATACACTGTGATGCCGTTCGGTGTGTCTAATGCTCCAGGTGTGTTTATGGAATATATGAATCGTATATTTCATCCGTACCTTGATGATTTTGTTGTGGTGTTCATAGATGATATATTGATATATTCTAAGACGGAAGAAGAGCATGCAGGACATCTGAGAGTTGTTTTGCAGGTGTTAAGAGAAAAGAAATTGTATGCAAAATTATCTAAATGTGAGTTCTGGTTGAAGGAAGTGAGTTTCCTTGGCCATGTGATTTCGAGTGGTGGAATTTCTGTTGATCCTGCTAAAGTTGATGTTGTATTACAGTGGGAGACTCCGAAGTCTGCTACTGAGATACGCAGTTTTCTGGGGTTAGCTGGTTATTATCGCAGATTTATTGAAGGCTTCTCTAAGTTGGCATTGCCGTTGACGCAGTTGACTAAGAAGGGTCAAGTGTATGTGTGGGATGCAGCTTGTGAAGCGAGTTTTGTTGAGTTGAAGAGGCGGTTGACCAGTGCTCCAGTGTTGATCTTGCCTAATCCTGGTGAGTCCTTCGTTGTTTATTGTGATGCTTCTTTGATGGGTCTTGGTGGTGTTTTGATGCAGAATGGTAAAGTTGTAGCTTATGCTTCTAGACAGTTGAGAGTTCATGAGAGGAATTATCCTACGCATGATCTAGAACTTGCAGCTGTTGTATTTGTGTTGAAAATGTGGAGGCATTATCTGTATGGTTCCAGATTCGAAGTGTTCAGTGATCACAAGAGTCTGAAGTATCTGTTTGATCAGAAAGAGTTAAATATGAGGCAGAGAAGGTGGTTAGAATTACTGAAGGATTTTGACTTTGAATTGAGTTATCATCCCGGTAAGGCTAATGTAGTTGCAGATGCGCTGAGTAGAAAGTCTCTACATATGTCTATGATGATGGTTCGGGAGCTTGAGTTAATTGAACAGTTCCGTGATATGAGTTTGGGTTGTGAAGTTTCCGCTGATAGTGTAAAGTTGGGTATGCTGAAGTTGACTAGTGGAATTCTGGAAGATATTCGGAATGGTCAGCATGATGATGTCGCTCTAGTTGATCATATTACTATGGTTAACCAGGGTAATGGTGGCAATTTTGAGATTGATGAGAATGGCATCCTGCGATTTAAAGGTAGAGTTTGCGTTCCTGAGGTGTCTGAATTGAGAAAGAGTATTCTTGAAGAGGGCCATAGGAGTGGATTGAGTATCCATCCAGGTGCAACTAAAATGTATCAAGATTTGAAGAAGTTGTTTTGGTGGGCTGGTATGAAAAGAGATGTTGCTAAGTTTGTGTATGCCTGTTTGACTTGTCAGAAGTCAAAGGTTGAACATCAGAAACCGGCAGGTATGATGCAACCTTTGAAGATTCCTGAATGGAAGTGGGATAGCATTTCCATGGATTTTGTGACGGGATTGCCGAGGACGGTGAAAGGTAATGATTCTATTTGGGTGATTGTGGATCGATTGACTAAGTCGGCGCATTTCTTGCCGATGAAGATTAATCACTCTTTAGAGAAGTTGGCAGAGTTGTATATTGAGGAGATAGTGAGGCTGCATGGTATTCCATCCAGTATTGTGTCTGATAGAGATCCCAGATTTACTTCTAGATTTTGGGAAAGTTTGCAGAAAGCGTTGGGGACCAAGTTGAGGTTGAGTTCAGCTTATCATCCTCAGACTGATGGTCAGACTGAAAGAACTATCCAATCCTTGGAGGATTTGTTGAGAGCTTGTGTGTTGGAGCAGAGTGGTCCTTGGGATAGTTATTTGCCGTTGGTGGAGTTTACTTATAATAACAGTTTTCATGCTAGTATCGGTATGGCTCCATACGAAGCATTGTATGGTAAGAGATGTAGAACTCCATTGTGTTGGTATGAGTCAGGTGAGAGTGTTGTACTCGGACCTGAGATTGTGCAGCAGACGACTGAAAGGGTTAAGATGATTCAGGAGAAAATGAAGATTTCTCAGAGTCGTCAGAAGAGTTATCATGATAATAGGAGAAAGGCGCTTGAGTTCCAAGAGGGAGATCATGTGTTCTTGAGAGTTACTCCGACGACAGGTGTGGGAAGAGCTTTAAAGTCTAAAAAGCTTACTCCGAGGTTTGTGGGTCCGTATCAGATTTTGAAGAGAGTTGGGGAAGTGGCGTATCGGATAGCTTTACCGCCGTCGCTTTCTAATCTGCATGATGTGTTTCATGTATCTCAATTGAGAAAATATATTGCGGATCCTTCGCATGTTGTTCAGGTGGATGATATCCGGGTGAGGGATAATTTGACCGTTGAGGTGTTGCCAATTCGGATAGATGGCCGAGAAGAGAAGACCCTGAGAGGTAAGAAGATTGCTCTGGTGAAAGTTGTTTGGGGAGGTCCAGCTGGTGAGAGCTTGACTTGGGAGCGTGAAGATCAGATGAAGGAGTCGTATCCGGCTCTATTTGCTTGAGGTATGTTTTCGAGGACGAAAACTTCTAAAGTGGGGGAGAGTTGTAACACCCCAAATAAAGTAAAAGAATTATTTAATTAAGTTGATAATATTATTTTATTAATTTAATTAAATAAATTGGGTTATTATTATTATTATTATTGTTATTATTATTATTATTTGGAATAATAATAATTGGAAAATATATAAGTTGGGATAAGAGAAAAAGTTTCTCATTTGGAACAGTAGAGTTTTACGTGGAAGTTGAGAAGCTGCAGAGAAGGGAGAAGCTGTAGAGCAAAGGCTGAAGAGCGGAAAAGCGGAAGCGTTGAGTTGCCGAATTATCTCAGGTAAGGGGTCTGAACCTTATTAAATGATAATATGCGAGCATTTTCATGATTTATGTAGGATTGTTGATGGATTTTGGGGAATTAGGAAGATTGGGGAAGTTGGGGTTTACCGTCGTTAGTACTATGATGAATAAGTCGAATTAAGCTGAAATTGAATCCGTAGTTGTGTGAGTCGCGTTTTTTCCGAACGCGTAGCCTTTTACGGAAGTTGAATTGGAGGTCCGGAAGTCCTCCGACGGCGGAAAATGCGGAGAACTCTGCATTCTGCCTTGTGTTAGCGCAGGAACTGCTGTTTTGTCTGCGTTAACCGGTTAACCCAGGGTGTTAACCGGTTAACACTGTTGTATATTGTGAAAATGTTGCGTTTTGCCTGCGTTAACCGGTTAACCTATAGCGTTAACCGGTTAACACTGTTGCGTTTTGCCCAGAAGTGAGTTTTGCCTGCGTTAACCGGTTAACCTGTGGCGTTAACCGGTTAACACTGTTCCAGTATTGAAAAATGACTAATTTTTATGTTGAAATGGTGATTTGGCCTATTGTGGTTGATTGTGATGAATCCATGTGTTAAGATGTAATGTTGTTGTTGTTTTGTTGAGTTGTATGTCATGCTATTAATGATGAAGATAACATGATCATATGATGTTGTTGTTGCGATGTTTTGCGATGTTGATTATGATGCATGTTTGGTGTGCATGCATTCATGAAAGGCCGATGCCTAGTGATGAACGGACTGAGTTCCAATGATGTTGTTGACTCCGGGCTTGTTGAGAGGCTTGGTTCCTTACGGGGAACTCGGATTCTATGGTGATGAATCTGGGAGTGGTGATCCTGTAGTGGTCACAAGATGGGTATACCGAGTCGTGTTGAGTCATGCATGGGTGTGTGCATTGCATTTGATATGTTGTTTCGTTGATGTTCATGAGTTTGTTGATTATGATGATGATGATGAGCTGTGTTGGCATGTGTGAAATATATAATTATGTTTATATTTATGTCGTTATATTATTATTTAATAATGTAATTCTCACCCCTTCTGCATGTGTTTATGTTCATCTATGATGAGCAATGTGCAGATAAAGAGGAGTAGCTTTCGTTGAGGTTTGAAGAATAAATGTAGAGCTATTCTACGGAGTCGAGTCAAATGCTCTGGTCATGTGACACCGGGGTTATGGGATTCGATAGATAATTATATTTTATTTACGTTGTTCATGAGGATTAAAATGTTGAGATGTTTTGTCGAGACAATGTTGAAACATTTTTATGAATTATTATATGATGAAAAATAATAATTATGTTGTTGTCCGCTGCGAAGTTTTAAATATAATAAATAATGTGTTATGTGTTGTGATGCGATAAGTGTATGTTGTAAGAAATGTAAACTCTTCTACATGTGGTACTCTGATAACTTATTTAAATATGTCGATTGGGTAGAAGGGTGTTACAATTACCCCTTTGCCCTTATGTCTATATTGAACACAAGGTATAAACCGTGTCATCCTTGTCCAGTTCAATATTGGGCCCATAAACATATATCCTGTTATGCAGGATGGGCAAATTCCATCTAGGTCACTCATGTCCCTCAGCATGCTTCGTGGAGTACCCATCAACTGTCTTTATGGTTATCCAGTTACAAACAACGTTAGATCAGCAACAAAGCACTCGACTCTACATCTAGGGTCCATAGTGGTTTCAGGTCAAAGAGTGGCATACACCATTATCACCATGAGAATAACTTATGACATTTTGCATAACTTTCTATATAGTATTCTCATAGCGGGTCAATCCGGTATAAATATTACTCTTAATATTCATACATATGTTTAAGACTTGATAACTCTTTATCCATGATCCACGAGATGTGATCATCAGTCTACAAACATAATAGTCTTAATGCTTTAATGTTATCCCACTTCACAATAAAGCTCGACTACGGATACTTTAAGAATAGTGTCCTTATGTTTAATGTGGTCTCATGATCAAGTCACACTTGATGCATTAAACGGACTAGCTATTCTAGGGACTTTATTAAACAACCCTAATAAAGAAAAAGCCTTTTATTATTAATAAATAATTCGATACAAGTACCAAAAGTATTGGCCTCTAGGGCTTACACCAACAGTATATTCCCTTGATTCTTTCTCCTTCATACCACTACCAGGAGAGGCACACAACACATATAGGGGATAAAGTGTTTGGTTTCACACATGTTGTGCATAGGGGATAAGTCATGTGATATAGTAGTTGTACTATTTTTCACTCTTTTATCTTCTAGCGCTTTGATCTTATCCATTTAATTCCCAACTCATATTTCTTCTTCCATGCCAATCTCCTTCTTTTTTCTCCTTCCTCTTGATGTTTTTCATTCCATTCAGCATCTTCTAGCCCTAAAAAACATATAAAAATTCAAAGATAAAGCACCTAGTGTGCTTTTCCAAATCTAGCTAAAAATATCAAAACTCAACTCAATGCTCAGACTAAAATCAAATAAAGCAGTAAAAAATCAAATGTTAAAAGCTTAAATATCTCATAATACGAGAGTTATTAGTATCCTTGGTAATGAGACCTTCAAGAACGACCAAGGTTTAGTCTCTTAAACATCACTTGTAAAGACGAATCCCTCTGACGAAACTTGCAAAAGTAAGTCCCTCATGCGAGGCTCTGAGAGAAAGTCTCTCAAGTATTGATGATAACCAAATCTTCAAGGTTTACTAATAGTATGTTAAGACTTTATGATCACCTTTATGGTGTTTGAATTTTGTAGTATTATATTTGTAAAAGGCCTGGCAAAGGCGGGAGGGTTGTAGTCCTCATTAACGGCGAGGACCATATGCTTCCCCTTATGGAAGTTGCATCACCCTAAAGAGTCTCCCATTCGCCCAATTATGAAAAACATGGAGAAATATGTTTCTTGGGCAGAGAGAAGTGAGAGACAATAGTTGATCCACGTCCTCCTAGGAAGTAGGTATTCAACAGTCCACCATTGACTAGTGGTGGTTATCTTTACCTAGGAAACCATAGGATCAATAACCTATATAAACACTTCACCCCATAACGAGAGAAAGGATAAATCACATTTTACCCAAGCCTAACACATATACACATAGCCATTGACCACACGTGATCCGACCCTCTCATACCATAATAAACATCGTAAACATCAACATACATGGCCTCTCGTTGTCGCGGGTGAGCCCTTACTGTTATAAAGTTACTAAGGCTTATGACTATCTCCTAGCCTTGTAGGGATATCACGCACACATTTACTTTTTTACCAACCGCCCCTCCTCCTACCGTAGCTAAGAAGCCCAAACCTCACAAAACCAAAACATCCAGCAACCCTATCTCTACCAAACACCCCAACAACCTTTCCAACCTTTCCTCGACGCATCGTTCACACCCATGTCTCCCTTCAACCTTCTCGGTCGCCCATCAATGAGTCAACCACATCCCAACTTCTCTGGCATGGGTTATGAGCTCATCTACGGCGGTACACCATCGATGCATACTGAAGACTATGTTGACTTGTTTGACTACCTCAACAGACCTTCTCCTGTAGTTGGTAGTGACGCTCCTGGCCCCTCAGATGCTCAAACACCGGTACCGAATCGTCAACGTGGGTTAGGGCCAGGGGTTAGGGTAGCTAGAGGATGTGGGACCGGAGGTCGGTTAGGTGATCCCGATCATCACCATTAGGTTTCTTTGTGTAAACGGAAAATTTTATTAATATCAAGTGGTCCTATATCAAATTTATCTATGACGTATACCATTTACCAAAAAAAATTGCATTTTAGGAGGAGTCGCCAATTGAATTGGCGCCTCCTCTTAAACCCTACACAGGGGTGCCAATTGGATTGGCTAGGGCACCTGCCCTAGCCAATCCAATTGGTGCCTCTATTCAATTTTTAAGAGGATTCTCCAATTCAATTGGCGACTCCTCCTAAAAGTGGGGTAGTTTGGGATTTTTTTTTGAAACCAGAGGTATTTTGGGAATTTCCTTGAAAAAGTGGGTTATTTTCGTAAAAAAATTTGAATACAGTCTTTATTAATTTATATTTTAGAATTTATATTATTTTATTTCATTACATAGTTATAAATATAACATGTTATTTATATTTCAACTTTATTTTCATTTAACTAAAAATATTTAAGAATTGATATACATTGACAGTGTAAAGATTTTTTACACTGTCACTTAATCACAACCATTGATTTATTTAACATGTTTGACTTTTATTTTAAAAACTTAAAAAGTAATACAAACGGATGATTATGATGCATTGACAATGTAAAACTTTTTACACTGACAATGCATAATAATTAATCTCTTATTATTATCTATATTTTAATTTTGTTTGAATTATTTATTTGCATATTAAATTTTGTTTATTTTATTTTTGCATATTCTACTATTTTTACCATTTTAAATCATACACAATATTTATTAATTACCTATATTTTTGTTTGATTAAAAATATTGAAATAAGTAAAATTAGTAATTATGCCCAACCCACTAAACTCACTAGGGTTAGGGTTTCAATCGAGCAAAGCTTTTGTAGTTTTTGACAGCAACTGTGCTTTCAAAGCTGTAGCTTCTTCCCATCTCGGAACCATAATTTCAATCATGGTAAGTCTTATTGGTAAAATAATATAATTTGACACCTGATACCGATTCCATGTCATTGATGTTTTCCTTTTACTACTGTAGTCGATGAATACCATAATCGGAAAAGAAAGCAAGGTATGTATCAAGTTAGATACACAGATTGATTGTCTCATTATTCAAGTGGTAACATTATTAACATTATTCATCTTTCAGAGCACCCCAATGTATTGATCAAGACTAGTTATACTATACTTAAAGCACAACAACTTGTTAAACAAATCAAGGTAAACTTTTAACTACCAAAATGCTTCTGAATCTTGATGTTAACCTAATTAGAGCATTCTTGGAGCAGGAAGAGCATTCTTAGAGCATTCAAGGTAAACTCTGTGCCACTTCTAGAAACACACTTAGCCCTTCTGTTTTTAATGCTTATGCTATCCTTAGGCAAAGTCATATTATAATTGACCTGGCTTTATCTATTTCTTTATGCATAACATTTCAAACCTCTTTTAACTACCTTGCAAGCTTCAGAAATATTTAAAACGAATCTTTAAAGAAACGTTAAATTCAAAAACGAATCTCATCGATCAATCATGAATCTTTCAAAATGAGATTTAGATCCATGTAACACTAAAACGAATGAGATAGAAAATGAAAGAAATCGATTGCAAGTGTTTTCATAAGATTCAAACTCTTTTGAAAGTAGAAATTAAAAGAAATCGATTGCAAGTGTTTCCATAAGATTTAAACTCTTTTGAAAGAAAGAATAAGTGGTTTGTGGATTTTCAAATCATAAATGGAAGAAAAGTGTTTTCTAACATTCACACTTTGAAAGTTTTGAGAGTAACATATATTTATAGGTGCCGGAAACAAAGCACAATAACAAGTAAAAAAATCATGTCTGATTAGAGTCAAGAGCATTTGGTGATTTGAGTCAAGTAATTAAGTAATGAAGAAAAATATGAGCCCTTAAAATAGAGACCCATTCACTTATGATTAGAATCAAGAATAATGCATGATTCGACTCTTAAGGTCTATGATTCGAGTTATGGTTTGGTCATGTTTCGACTCAAACTTGGCAGTGGCTAAAGTAGGATCTATGATTCAACTAATGTACAACCCGTGATTCGAATCATAATGTGCGTGATTCAACTCATGTGTAATTCATGATTCGATTCATAAGCTTACACCAAATCCTGATTCTTAACTACCTTGTTTGATTTGACTTATGGGATCATGTGATTCGAAACTCACATCCAAAATCTGGAAAAAAATGCTAATTTTCAAAGATGTTTTGATATTTTACTTTTGTCACGACATGAATCAATCTCAATAATGGTTCTTGTTCCACAAACACAACTAATTTATTTAAAACATAATGTTCATACTTAAACACAAACAGTTTGAATTATGCATTCTAAAAAAATGAATCCAAACCTTATTCCTTAAGTATGCACAATTGAAGTGCATGCTAAAAAAATGAATCCAAAACTTATTCCTTAAGTATGCACAATTGAAGAGGAGACAAAAATATAAAACTAAAGACAAAGTAAAAAAAGCTTAAGGGACAAGCAAGAAAATTTCATAGGGGTCTCCCATTTTATGTATCCGAGACATGCAACTTCAGTCTCCCCCGTTTTTATGCTTGATTAGATTTTACTTGGAATTGAGTCGATTTTAAGCAAAGGAAAAACATGATAAATGCTTTCCTTTAATTGCTCGTGTGCTCCCCCTAAAATATTGCACAAAATGTAACAACACATAACACAAAATATATCTAGACTCACATTACAACTTCTTCCCCTTTGACAAGATCAAAAAGAGATAGATGTGTATGAGCCTAAACACAAACATAACTATCAACACAACGATATTTGAGAGAAAAAAATGAGTTAAACATAACTTAGAAAAATATACAACAACAAAGATCGAATAGAAAATATGAAGAAAGGCATGCTAAGTGCAACAAAAACGCAATTAGACATGCAACTATTTAGCAAAAACACAATTACATAATCAAAATGTATGAATGCATGGAAGATTTAAATAATACATGAACTAACATAACAATGCTCAAATGCACATAATTATCAATACGCGTTTAAAAAGATATTAAATGAAAAACAAATGAGAAGCAGCTGAACCCCAACTGTATGTGCTTACCTTATTTATGCTTCGTAACAACGGTAAATACATAATACTTACCGTATTACCAGTATTTTTGGAAAATAAAAAATTACCAAATAAAATCATAATATAACACCGAGCTTTACAAAGTACCATATTACCAGCACCGTATTACCAATACTTTCGTGGTATAGTGTTGTTGAGTCCATGGATCACAATGAAGACATGTCGATGGGACAATATATAGTGGAACTAGATAGAGGTTGGTGCGACTGCAGAAAGTTCCAAGCCTTTCGTATGCCCTGCTCCCATGTCATTGCAGCATGTTCAAAGGTTCGAAGGGATCCATCCTACTTACTATCGTACATTTACAAAGTCATAAGCATATCCAATGTTTACAAAATTAGTTTTTCAGTAGGTACAAAAGAGGATTATTGGCCAGAATATCAATGAGACATTCTCTGGCACAATGAAGTTATGCGAAGAAAGAAAAATGGTCGCCCAAACAACACATGTATTCGAACCGAAATGGATACGGCGAACAAAATGGTTCGATTATGTAGTTCATGTCGTCAGCCAGGTCATAATCGTACTAATTGTCCTAGTGCTGGAACGAGCAAAACAAGATAATTTTGCATGTACCTCTTTTGCAATATATAAAAAACAAAATTTATTTCATATGATAACTTTGTGAGGAAATACCATCACAAACAAATACAACACATTCAACACACAAGTAACACATAAACAATAACGCAAACAACTACAACAATTAAAATACAATTACTATAACTAAGCGATTACAACCATTAAAACAATTTTAAACATATGATGCACCATCCTGTGAACGTCTCTGTTAGTCTTAATATCCACCAATTCACGTACTTCTCCATTTTGGTTGAACATGGAGATGAAATTGCTATTTTTCTTTATTGGAAGTCAGTCTTCATAATCACAATCTGATTATTCAATCTAAGAGCATGCAACAAGCTTCACGAAAACATTTAAAGGTTTAATTGATAGATAAAATGTTTAGGAATGAAAAAACACTCTTGGTGTTTCAAGGATTATGAAAAATATGAAATAAATATATTGAGAGAGAAACATAAATGATTTATATATGTGATAGATATAAGACATAAAATAGGTGAAAATAATCAATTTGATTCAATTCCGATCCTAAAATTATGATTTGAATAAATCGAAATAATGACTTGAATCAATATGATAAAATTTAGATTTGACATGTATGATTCAGATCATGATTTGAATCATGTGATTCGAGTTAAGCAGTCACCTTATTTGAGTCACATAGCCATAATTGAATTCCTAAAAAAAACATCCATGCATGATTAGAATAAATTATAACTATGATTATAATCCAAGTGCATTTCATTCGATTTAGGAGGAATTCGAAAATTGTTGAATTAAAGCAAAATTGTTTACTAAATCAGAGTTCAAAAACATTTTCAAGAAAACGTTTGAATATTGTAGCAGAGAATCAGGGTAACAAAAATATGCAGAAAGTAAATAAATAAGGGAACATATATGACACAAGAGATTTATAGAGGTTTAGTCTAAATGGTGACCTACTCATCTCCCTAAGAATTTATGTTGAGAGTTTTCAATTATGCTCATGAGCTTTTAGAAGGTTAAGCTCGTGAACCACCTTAAACAAGGAAAAACTGATGTTTCAGGTTTACTTCCAATCAAACAGTGAACAACGAAATGAAGCAGTTAGTCTTCACGTCAAACATGAACAAACCTTCGAGCAATTAGTCTCCAAGCTAAAACGAGATTTTATACGGATTTATCTCGAACCAATGTGGAGTTTTTGAACTAGATATCCTTCCAACCAAACCGAGGTTTTACACGGGTTGATCACGAACCGAACCGAGATTTCATATATGGATAATCTCGAACCAACTAAGCTTTTCACCAGAATGAGCTTAAGAACCGATAAGAAGATTTTACACTGGTTATCTTCAAGAATCCAGAAAGACAACTTTTCCTTAAGTGCCTCAACTCAAGAACCAAGCGGAGACTTAACACTAAATTTCCCAACCATATCTTTTAATGGGTTTAGCTTCAAACCCAAACAAACACTTCCTAAAAGAAGATCAAGGGGAAAAGGAACTCTTGGAAATTTTACAATATTACCCTTTACAAAACAATTTTCCCACTTAAACACAAGATCCTTTTTCAAAACACTATGGCCAAACTTATGTGAGAAAGGAGAAAATATTTTAGAGAGAGAGATGTTTGAGAAATATCGCGTTTCGGGATGTGAAAAAGTGAAAGGAAATGCCTTTATTTATAGGCCAAAGATTGGTTTAAAAAAGGAAATGATACATGGGCAAGATTAGTTGTCCAATCAATTAGCTACTCATTCCAATAAATTAAAAGACCTAAATAATCAATTATTTGTGTCCATTTTGGAAAGATTTGATAGAGAATTGTTACCCTTCATTAAGACAATTCCAAAATCGATTTTATACCTAATCATCCCTTAACTAATCAATTGGGTATATCGTCTAATCGATTAGACCGTTAATTAAAACAAGTCATAATCGTTATGATAGTTTCTAATTCATTTGGCTAGGCTCCAAAATAATTTTAGGTGATTTTATTTGAGAAATAAAGTATTTTTAAAAAGGTTTTAGTGATTGTGGGATTTAGCCATATGACTTTACGAAAACACCCATGTGTTTTTACAAAACACTGATCACTTAAATACAATCAAACGAGCTTTCACAACTTTCTCTCTTTCACACTTTGGAGCTTCAAGTCTTTTACTGAATACACCAATTACCTAAGTACTTTACTTGAATTTTCTTTTAGATGAGACTTGAAATATATTCAAGTCAGACGCCATTATTATAGGATATTATAGAGATCATTAAACCCTAACTCTTTAGCTTTATTCGGAAGAAGAGCTTGATCAAACTATCTTGTGCATCTTTGACAACTTGAAAATAGTTTTACTACTTACTTGTCTTTATGATTGAAGTCAAGTTGTATCTATATTAGTTGTAATCAAGGTCAGGTTACATCTTCTTGAGTTCTCATCATCAAAATCATGATAGGTCTATACATGTCTTACTTAGCTTTGATCACTTTCTGATTAAACTTACAAGCACATAACTCCATAGTTTTCAGCACCAAATTACACATTTTATTTTTACTCTTGATTTGAGTTAGACAAAGTAATGATTTGAGTCAAGCTTAAAAAACATATTGTTTTAAGACTACTAACTTGTGATTGAAGTCATACATAGTTGACTTTTGACCATTTTGCTCAATTTAGATTTTTTTTCATGGTTTTAACCATAAGTGAGAATCAGGAATACCTGTAAGGTACATCACCACAATAAAACGGTAAATTGAAATTACAACAAAGAATTCAAATCAAAATTACAATAAGGTGATTAGTAAAAAATATCTAAAATGCGAAAAATATCAAAATACATATGAAATCACACTGTTATTGACAACAATTTCAATCTTCCTCTTTTTTTATGTTTGACAAATTTGAGATATTTTGGATATTTTGATTCCTCATTGAGCAGCGCACAAAATGAATTAATCTATTAAGCTCCCCTGCATTTAACACCTAACACATATAAATATTTAAGAATTTTCATAAACTTCTTCTTCTTTGAAAAAAATAAAAAATAAAAGAGCAAAAAAATAAGACTAAAACACACAAAACAACATGAACACCAACATGTATTCACACAACTAATTACCACAAAATCTAAAATTCTTTATACGTAGTCGTAATAATTTAGCTATCAATTTCATTCATTATAGATCCAAAATTATGCACATCTAGATAGGTATAGCAAGTAATTACATTATACATGTCCTTAAAGATTGTGACGAAGATAAGAGTTTATGAATTATGTTAATTACTATGAAGGATGGTAATTGTTAAATGCAATTAAATTTCTGTTATTACCCACTAGTTTTCCAAAAATAACAGAATTTAATTGTTGGGTCACTTTAGTTGTATTTTGAGTTGTATTTTTTATTATTCTCTCAATGTATAAATACTCTTGTAATATTCCCAATTCCAATTAATGCCAAAATTTACTATTCATCCAATATCATTCTGTTCTCTCTAATTCTCTCTCAACTTCATCTTCCCCAATTTCTTATCTTCCACCATTGTCAAACCTTCAATTTGAGTCTTTATGTTCTAACATTTGGCATCAAGAGCTTTGGTTGTTGATCCTAATCCGCTGCAACAATGGCAACCGTTTCCAATGATCGAATTCCCACCAATCTCCCAATTCTTGATTCGAAGAACTATGATAAATGGGTGAAACAAATGAATGTCTTGTTTGGTTATCAAGAGGTGCTTGAGATCATCGTCAATGGAGTTACACAATTAGGGGCAGAGGCTACCGACATTCAAAGAGCTACACACAAAGAAGAGAAGAAGAAGGATTACAAAGCCATATTCTTGACTCATTCGTGTGTTGATAATGACAATTTCGAGAAGGTCGGCAATTATGAATCAGAGAAGCAAGCATGGCAAATCTTGGAGAAAGCATATGCCGATGTCGTCAAAGCGAAGGTTGTAAGGTTACAAACTTACAAGCGACAATTCGAGTTAACACAGATGGAAGACAAAGAAACGATCAACGACTACATTACACGCATTACCCAATTAGTTAATCAAATCAAATCTTGTGGGGAAACGATTCTTGAGCAGAATGTTGTATTGAAAGTATTGTGTTCATTAACGTCGTGTTTCGACAACATAGTTGTGGCTATTGAAGAATCAAAGGATCTAACAACTTTGAGCAAGGATGAATTGCAAAGTTCGTTAGAGGCACATGAACAAAGGATGGATGAGAGAGGCGCCGACAAAGACAAAGCGGAGATTGCTTTGCAAGAGCGTTTCAATGAAAAGAATAAGAGGTCGAAAGGAAAATTTGCAGTGAGAGGTAAATCAATTTTTCATAATTATGGTTCAAACGATTCCCAAAATTCGAAGCATTCGACGAGTGAAAAGGGTGAAAGTAGCTCCAAGGATAGTGGTCATAGCAATGGTTTTAAGAAGCGTGATATGAGTAAGGTGCAATGCTACAAGTGTAGAAAGTTTGGACACTTTGCAAATTCGTGTCGTGGTAAATCGAATGAGAATCATAATAATGAAGCCAAGGTTTCTAGGGAATATGTAGATGATAAGGACACACTTCTAGTAATGATCACGGAGGAGAGTTATGGTATTACGGATGTTCCGAGCAGCAACTACAGTAGTGACAGTTTACGGGACAACAGCTGTACCGTTCCGGAAAATAGCGAGAAAACGCATTCGGATCGAAGTGCATTGGTTACCGTTCGTGATGGAGTCCAAGGGAGAGATTAGTGGTACTTGGATTCCGATTGTTCAACATATATGACGGGTCGAAAAGATTGGTTTGTGCAAATCAATCAAGCGATAAAAAGTAAAGTCAAATTTGCCAACGACACCACTTTAAGCGTCGAAGGGGTAGGAGATGTTTTGATCGGAAAAAGGAATGGTGGACATTCAAGGATCAAAGATGTCTTGTATATACCAGGAATTAAGTGCAATCTTTTAAGCATTGGCCAATTACTTGAAAGAGGATACAAAATTCGTTTGGAGGACAAGATTTTACGCGTTTTGGATTCAAATGGTGTGTTGATTCTAAAAGCGCTGATGACTGCCAATAGAACCTTTAAGGTTAAGTTAAAGGTTATGGAGCATCGTTGTCTAGCTACCGTGGCAAGTAGAGATGAGTGGTTATTGCATTACCGTCTTGGTCACCTTAATTTTAGGGACCTAAGAATGTTGCAACAAAGTGAAATGGTAACGGGGCTGCCACATATTAGTATTCCAACTGAATTGTGTGAGGAATGTATGAAGGCTAAACAACACAAGAATGTGTTTAGCAAAGATGCGGGTCGAAGAACCAAAGGCTTACTTGAGGTGGTATGTTCCGACGTTTGCGGACCGATACAAGTAGAGACTTATGGTGGCAATCAATATTTTGTTATGTTCATTGACGATTTTAGTAGAAATCTTTGGACATATCTTATCGAGAGAAAAGATGAGGTATTTGGAGTTTTCAAGAATTTCAAATCCATGGTGGAGCGCCAAAGCGGTCGGAAACTCAAAATCTCAAAATGGATGGTGGAGGTAAGTATACTGTCGCAACTTGAAAAATACAGTGTGCGAAAAAAACAACCGGCGAAAGAGAATGACAGAAGAGTCGCCACCGTGCGTTATTCATCCCAAAGGAGGGAAAGAAAACGCTCGAAGTAAACCTGAAAAAGGAAAGGACAAGACGGGGTCTCGCAACCAAATCTTGGGTTCGGGAGTCGGTTATGCGAAGGGAAGGTATTAGCACCCCTACGCATCCATAGTACTCTACGGGATCCACTTTTGTAGTTTTTGTCTAAAGGGTGTGGGTTTACCTAACGTGTTTATTTACTAAAACGGTTAAGAGAAATGACTCGCGCGGATGTCGCATCCACTGCATACGTATCTCATCTGAATATGAGAATCAGAGTCTTCGTAGCTCGGCTGACCTATTGGTTAAGGGTTGTGTGCTCGCTAAGACATCGCGTCTTATGCCTACGTATCTCATCTGGAATGAGAATCAGAGCAAGCCGTAGTTCGGCTAACTACGGGGTTATGGATTGGGTTTTGGACGAACAACGTTACTACGCAATCTACCGGATGCTCGACCTTTGGAGACTTACTCGCCTGTAGTAGAAGGAGTAAACGTGTTGCTTTGGGTTTTAGGGTTTGGGATGCTCGAGGGCAAAAAGGCAGTCCTTGACGAAGGAACCGTGCTACCTGCAGGGATATGAATACAAAACACAAAACATGTATCTCAAAGTAAATTGCCACCAAGGGGCTCAAACATTGCCTCCTATCGAGGTCTTCCAGCTAAGAAAGCGATAAAGTATGAGAAAGGGAAAAAATTACCACACGGATAAAGATCCGAAGCTATAGCAGTTAAAGGGGCAAGAAACCCTGAAATGTCTCCAGCTGGACCGTCAAAGGAAATCAATCAACACGAATAATCAGAATAAAACTCTAGGGGGTATCCCACAAATAAAGTGGGAAACCACGCGAGTGTCTCTGCGAAAGCCATGCGAGCCCTCACAAAACTCGACAAAGGGTTAGAGCAGCAGGATGAAATCTGATTGAAGAGCTTGATTGAAATTGAGTTGCATCCGTGAGGTTTACAAGTTGAGTTCCCTTCAGGGTTTGGAGGTTGCTCTGAACTCTGTTGGCTTTTCTCTCACTATCTTTTTCCTCAGGGTTTTGTTCCAAGGAAACCTCAGAGTGTTTTGCTTCTCTTCCTTCTTTCTCCAGTGAATCTCCCAGTGTAACTCCAAGTGTGTTTTCCTCTACTGAAACTTCAGTATTTATAGACTGATTTTCGTGGGTAATGGGCTCAAAGGAGGGAGACCCAAGTCCAAAATAATTTGTTATATTTTATTTATTTATTTAATTAATTAATTAATTAATTAAAAAAAAATTTCGTTTTTTTTTTTTTTTTTTTTTTCGTTTTTTTTTTTTTTTTCGTTTTTTTTTTTTTTTTCGTTTTTTTTTTTTTCAGGAAAAATGAAGGGTAAATTTTGGGGTATTACAGCTGCCCCTATTCAATCAACTGGAGACCCGGAAAGAAGATGGCAGTTGCTTTCGTACTTTCGAGGTATCAAGGGATTGAATACAATAAAAGCCCAAAAATTTGCACTGAAGTGAAGTGAAGTAACAATGTCTGTCAGAATCAGCAAAGAGGTGGTCTTGAAAGAAGAATTCGTCTGGTACGGTGAGAGTCAGTTTGAATATCGAAAAAGAATGTTAAACTGGATACCAAAATAAATGGTAACACAGAAATAACCATGGCTTGAATGCCGCTCATCAGTCTGAATACTGGAAAGGATTTCGATCTGAACATCGGAAAATGGGCCTGAATGCCACAAGTCGCATCGACCTGAACGTCGGAACCTTCTTCGATCTGAACATCGGAAAATTGGCCTGAATGCCACTTCGATCTGAATATCGGAAAATTGGCCTGAATGCCACTTCGATCTGAATACCGGAAAACTGGCCTGAATGCCACAAGTTGCATCGACCTGAACGTCGGAAACTTCTTCGATCTGAACATCGGAACACTGGCCTGAATGCCACTTCGGTCTGGATACCGGAAAACTGGCCTGAATGCCACTTCGGTCTGGATACCGGGAAAACTGGCCTGAATGCCACAAGTTGCATCGACCTGAACGTCGGAAACTTCTTCGATTTGAACATCGGAACACTGGCCTGAATGCCACTTCGGTCTGGATACCGGAAAACTGGCCTGAATGCCACTTCGGTCTGGATACCGGAAAACTGGCCTGAATGCCACAAGTTGCATCGACCTGAACGTCGGAAACTTCTTCGATCTGAACATCGGAAAACTTCATGCCTGTCAGCATTGGCAGAAATAGGGAATGATAATAGAGGCGGCGCATGGGCCAATGACACTTGCTGGGGATAACAAAGGTAAGTCATGAACAATCTTCAGTCTGAGTACTAGAAACAACTTCTAGCTTATCACTTGGGATACCGAGAATGTTTTATGCTTACAATGCGTATGTTTGAATTTTTCAATGGCGTAATGCTCCATGAAAATGGAAATGCTACGCGATTTGGAAGGATGCAATGCAATATGATTCTACATGCAGGGATGCGAAATGCTGGGTAGAATGCCAAGCCGAGGTAAGGGGATCTGCTGGGGAAATGATTACCATCCTCTGGGCTCTGGCCAGGCTGCTGGAGATACACACCACAATGAACTCTGTGGGGAGATGACTAGCCATGCGGTGTTCTGGCCATACCGAGACTCTGATCGGGGAAAGAATGGCATTGGAAGCCTGCTGCTGAGGAAAGCTACAATGGTTCTGGCAACCACGATTTGCGAGAGATGACTCAGCAGGGGGAGCAAACACTGATACAGTACCGAGGTTCTGCTTCAAGGAAAGAAACCATGGATCTGGCATTGGGATTATCGATCTGGCATCGAACTCTAAGGAGCAGCCACTTCTGCTGGGAAGATACAGTCTGGCACTGCCAACTCCGCTGGGGATATATAGTCTGACACTGGGGAGTGTATGTCTTGAAACAACCGCTTGGGGAAGTACGGTGGTGAGAAACTGCTGGGGATTGAAGAATCCAACACTCTGATCAGCTCTGCAGGGTCAAGACACTGAATTCGTCTGTTGGCGACTTCATTGGGGAAGATATTCACGATCATCTGCAGGAGATTTTAAGGAAATGCCCCGAGGGTATCTGTTCTGAATAGACGATCCAAAGCACTTAAAATTTACAGCAATTTTAAATGTTTATTAAGCATGTACCTGTAAAGCCCTTATGTGTCATGATGCAATGTTTATCAAAAATTCGAACGTCATTTTTGCAAACAAAACAGTAAAATGAAAATGAAAACAGAGATATACTGAATAACATGATTTTATTGATTGAATGGCCTCTGAATAGGCATTTACATTAAGAAGCAATCCCTGGAAAGAGGTAATCGCACAATAGATAAAAACAGAAATTAATCTAATGGCAATGTGAAATGGATTTCTATTGGGTTCCAATTCTGCTATGACTTGCTCGTCTTCAAGATCCTCCAGATAATCAGCCTTCTGAAAGAATGATTGGACTGTTTCCTATCCTTCAAAAATTTCCAGTCATTGGCACGAGATGAGATTCAGAACTACTCAGAACGCAGTCATTCGCTTAATCCCTAACTTTTGCCTGGATCGCCCTTTTCGGGTTTTCAATCCACCGGGATACCCATTTTTGCCTAAGTTGCCTTTTCAGGTTTTCAACTTACCGGGTGTACAATCTTTTTTATTTTTTGTCCCTAATTTTTGCCCGAACCTTTTCATTTTCTTGGTTCGCCGGGATGCCCATTTTTTTGCCTGGACTATTCTTTTTACTGTCCAGCGGGTCTATTTTATGCGAAGTATTTTTTAACTGCGTCTGAGTTCACAGGGGAAGTGAAGTTTTCACCATCCATATTTGCAAGCATTAAAGCCCCACCATCAAAAACCTTGGTGACGATATACGGTCCATCATAGTTAGGAGTCCACTTGCCCCTGCGATCTGTCTGAGGAGGAAGGATCCTTTTCAACACTAAATCTCCGACTTGGAAACAACGAGGACGCACCTTCTGATCAAAAGCTCTCTTCATCCGACTCTGATACAACTGCCCATGACAAATGGCTGCCATTCGCTTCTCTTCGATAAGACTCAACTCATTGAACCTTGTCCGAATCCATTCAGCTTCATCTAACTTGACATCCAACAGGACTCTTAGAGAAGGAATCTCCACTTCAACAGGTAGGACTGCTTCCATACCATACACCAGGGAGTAAGGGGTTGCCCCGGTCGATGTACGTACTGAAGTGTGGTACCCATGCAAGGCGAAAGGTAGCATCTCATGCCAATCTCTGTACATTACTGTCATCTTTTGTACAATCTTCTTTATGTTCTTATTTGCCGCCTCAACAGCGCCGTTCATCTTTGGCCGGTACGGGGAAGAATTGTGATGCTGAATGTTGAAGTTCTGACACAACTCCTTCATCATTTTGTTGTTGAGATTAGAACCATTATCAGTAATGATTCTTTCGGGAATCCCATAGCGACAAATGATTTCTTTCTTGATGAAACGGGAAACCACATGTCTGGTGACATTCGCGAACGACGCTGCCTCGACCCACTTGGTGAAATAGTCGATGGCAACAAGGATGAAGCGATGCCCATTGGAAGCAGTCGGCTCAATCTTTCCAATCATGTCAATGCCCCACATGGCAAACGACCACGGCGAAGACATCACATTCAGAGGATTCGGCGGTACATGCACCTTATCAGCATAAATCTGGCACTTATGACACTTCCGAGCATACTTGAAACAATCTGATTCCATGGTCATCCAATAATAACCCGCTCTCAACAATTTCTTAGCCATTGCATGTCTGCCGGCATGAGTACCGAAGGAACCTTCATGAACTTCCTGCATTAACATGTCCGCCTCGTGTCTGTCCACACATCTGAGCAAAACCATGTCGAAGTTCCTCTTATACAACACATCGTCTTTGTTCAAGAAGAAACTGCCTGCCAATCTTCTCAAAGTCTTTCTGTCATTGTTGGATGCCCCTGCAGGGTACTCTTGATTCTTCAGAAAGCACTTGATATCGTGATACCAGGGCTTGTCATCGATTACCAGTTCAGCAGCAAACACATACGCGGCCCTGTCAAGGCGCATCACATCGATCCTGGGAGCATGGTTCCAACGAATTACCTTGATCATGGAGGATAGAGTAGCAAGTGCGTCTGCCATCTGGTTCTCATCACGAGGTATCTGATACAATTTTACCGTTGTGAAGAAAGTCGAAAGTCTTCTCGTGTAATCTCTGTAGGGGACCAGAGTGGGCTGGAGAGTATTCCAATCACCATTCACTTGATTGATCACCAGAGCTGAATCTCCGAAGATGTCCAGAGTCTTGATTCTCAGATCAATGGCTTGCTCAATACCCAAGATACAGGCCTCGTACTCAGCTTCATTATTTGTGCACTCAAAAGTCAAACGAGCGGTGAAAGGCATGTGGGCACCCTTCGGAGTAGTAATGACAGCGCCAATTCCACTACCTCTAGCATTGACAGCCCCATCAAACAACAAAGTCCACTTTTCGTTTGGATCAGGTCCCTCCTCAACAACTGGCTCTTCACAGTCTTTCATCTTGAGGAACATGATGTCTTCATCAGGGAATTCAAACTTCATTGGCTCATAATCATCAATCGGTTGCTCGGCAAGGTAGTCTGACAGAATACTCCCTTTGATGGCCTTCTGTGACGTGTACTGAATATCATACTCTGTTAAAATCATTTGCCAACGAGCGACCCTTCCGGTGAGAGCTGGCTTCTCGAATATGTATTTCACTGGATCCATCTTAGAAATCAACAAGGTAGTATGGTTCAACATATACTGTCTCAGTCGGCGAGCAGCCCAGGCCAAAGCACAGCAAGTTTTCTCAGGCTGCGAATATTTGATTTCACAGTCGGTAAACTTTTTGCTAAGGTAGTATATGGCATGCTCTTTTCGGCCAGACTCGTCATGCTGTCCCAATACACACCCCATCGAATTCTCGGTCACTGATAGGTACATTATCAGAGGTCTCCCAGGAACTGGAGGTATAAGGATCGGAGGTTTCTGTAGATACTCTTTTATCTTCTCGAAAGCCCTTTGACAATCTTCATTCCACCTGATAGCCTGATCCTTCCTCAGCAATTTGAAAATTGGCTCACACGTGGTTATTAGGTGAGAGATGAACCTTGCAATGTAGTTCAACCTCCCTAAGAAACTACGGACTTGCTTCTCTGTTCTTGGCTCAGACATTTCCTGTATTGCTTTTACTTTGTCAGGATCCACCTCAATCCCTTTTCCGCTAATAATAAAACCCAGCAATTTTCCCGATCTCACCCCGAAAGTGCACTTATTCGGATTAAGTCTCAGTTTGAATTTCCTCAAACGCTCAAACAGTTTCTGCAAATTCAACAAATGTTCTTCTTCTGTCTGAGATTTGGCAATCATATCGTCCACATAAACCTCGATTTCATGATGAATCATATCATGGAACAGAGTCACCATTGCTCGCTGATATGTTGCTCCGGCATTTTTCAGACCAAACGGCATCACCTTGTAGCAGAAGGTGCCCCATGGGGTTATGAAAGTGGTATTTTCCATGTCTTCTGGTGCCATCTTGATTTGGTTATAGCCAGAAAAGCCATCCATGAAGGAGAATACCGAGAACTGAGCTGTATTATCCACCAAAACGTCGATGTGAGGTAATGGGAAATCATCTTTAGGGCTAGCTCTGTTCAGATCCCGGTAGTCGACACACATCCGTACCTTTCCGTCCTTCTTAGGTACTGGGACGATGTTCGCAACCCATGGCGGATAATTGGTGACTGCTAGAAACCCTGCATCCAACTGCTTTTGCACTTCTTCCTTTATCTTGACAGCCATCTCTGGTCTTGTTCTTCTGAGCTTCTGCTTGACCGGAGGACAACCTTCTTTGAGAGGCAAGCGGTGTACCACGATGTCTGTGTCCAGCCCAGGCATGTTCTGATAAGACCAGGCGAAGATGTCAACGTATTCTTGCAGCAATTCAATCAGCCCTTTCTTCACATTGTCTTCTAAAGCAGCCCCTATCTTGATTTCTCTCTTGGTGTCCTCGGTGCCGAGATTAATCACTTCAACAGACTCTTGATGCGGTTGAATAACCCTTTCCTCTTGTTTTAATAACCTGGTAAGCTCTTCAGGGAGTTCACAGTCTTCATCACCCTCTTCTTCAGCTTGAAAGATTGGATTTTCAAAGTCGAAACGAGCCATAGCAGAACCGTTATCAATAGGATCCGGTGTTGTGCATCTGCATGAGTGATGGTATGTGCTTATGAGTGTGAACAAGAAGTGAAAACTAAACAAAACATTGCCATTTTTTTTATTTTGAAAAACTGCAAAAATAGAAAGACAGGGAACAAAATATTTGAATGCAAAAAGACGTCCTTTATTTATGATAAAAAATGCAAGTGTCACATAGGTGGGCCCTACAATGAGTCATTACGCCCTGGGCGGAACGTAAGACTTGGATATGCATGAATAAACAAAGAAAATTACTCTTCAAGAAGAGTGACTTGGATAATTTCCTCAGAAGACCAATTGTTGATGACTTCACCCGGGATCTTCGGACGCACCCAATTGTCAATGTCACAATCACTATCCCCCTCTTCTTCGTTGACTGCAGAGACTTGACCATACTGAATGATGCCAGCACTGGAGAAAGTGATCGGCCCCTGATGAGTCTGAAGTGTTGAAGTTGTAGAAGTTAGAGTTGGCTGATACCCAATCCCGAACTTATCTTCTTTCACTGGTAATTCCAACAGACGCCCCCAACCGGGAGCAATACCTGAATCCACCACGGCTCGTGCCTACTTAAAGGATGAGATAGAGGCACCCGCTTTAACCTCTTCCACAGACTCTTGGACAGACAAATCTTCAACCTGGAGGATACCTTTGTCGAGCAAGGCCTGGATACCCTGCTGTAGCTTCAAACAACCTCCGCCCTGAGTAGCACAATCCAAACAACCCTTCCCACAACCTGGGAAGACATCGGCCTTCAGCAAGCATCCTTTGATATCCAACAATGGAGTCTTCAACTTCAACACATCCTTAATGGACTTGGCTTCTCCCTCTACCAAATTAACGTTCGCACCACCATGCTGGGGCATGGGATTGTTGACGACATTCGGAGCTGGTGCAAGGTCGATGGCCTTTGAATCTATGAGGTCCTGAACTACGTGCTTAAAAGCTTTGCAGTTCTCAATGTCATGGCCAGGTGCCCCATAGTGGAAGCTACACCTAGCGTTGGCGTCGTAACCCACCGGAAGTCTACCAACAGGAGGAGCTAGAGTGCGCAATTGCACAAGTTGTAGTTGTTGAAGACTAGAAAGCAACTGAGCATACGACATTGGAAGGGTGTCGAAACGCCGGTCCATCATCCTTTGCCTCTGTTGATAAGCGGGTCTGTTACCCGGTTGTTGCTGCTGTTGATACTGAGCTGGTTGACGATGTGATTGTTGTTGTTGTAGTGGTGCTGCAGCTGGAATGGTCACAGCCGCAACATACGGTTGCTGATGATAATTCTGAAAATTATTCCTCCGGTTATCCCTGTTATGATAAGAAGATATGGCACTTGCATCCCCTTCTCTCCTCTTCTGTCCCTGAATGAACGGCTTCTTCACCCCTGATGAGGATCCAACTCCATTTTGGCTCTTATAGGTCTTTAGGTAATTCTCCACCCTTTCTCCGGTAGAGACCACATCAGCAAAGTTGGAAGCATTGCACCCCACCAGACGCTCCAGATAAGGTCCAGGCAGCGTATTCATGAACATGTTGGCCATTTCCTTTTCCAACATAGGAGGCTGAACACGGGAAGCTGTATCCCTCCAGCGTTGAGCGTATTCCCTGAAGCACTCATTGCTTTTAAGAGACAGATTCTGAAGTTGGGTTCTGTCCGGAGCCATGTCTGCATTATACTGGTACTGCTTCACGAAAGCCTCCGCCAAATCCCTCCAGCAACGGATGTGGGCTCTGTCCAGCCTCATATACCATTCCAAGGATGCCCCAGCCAGGCTGTCCTAGAAGAAGTACATAAGTAGCTTCTCGTCGTCAGAGTATGCAACCATTTTACGGAAATAGGCTTGCACGTGAGTTTTGGGGCAAGAGCTGCCATTGTAATTGTCAAATATCGGGACCTTGAATTTTGGTGGCACTCGCACACCTGGGACCAGCCCCAAGTCAGCAACATCTACTCCCAGAAGATTCTGTCCTTCCACTGCTTTCAACCTCTCTTCCAATCTTTTAAACATGGGGTCCATGCCAAAGTCTTCCTGAAGCAAAGGGAACTGATCATCCTGACCATCCTGAATGGGTTGTTGATCTAGGTTGATACGCGGGATCGGGATAGGCTCTGGTCCATTGGGACCATTAGCCTCTCCAGCTGGAGGATCAGCCAACGTCTCCGGTTGAGTAATAGGGGGATCCCTCTGTACCAACAATCTAAGCTCCTGATGTCCTTGAGCCACCCCTTGAACCAAATCCATGAATTGATTCATGCGAATCTTCATCTCGGCGAGCTCTGCTTGTAGGCTCTCCATTGCTCTCTGTTGATTCCTTCGGGTACCGTATCGATGAATGCCTGAGTCAGCTATCCTGCTAGTGGGACACCAAACAAACTGAGAACACTGTGGCGGTACCTGTTATGCAAGACATGCGGATGACTATGCAAATGCAATGACATGTTTATCAATTCCAAAAGGTATTCTACCTCCTTGATTCCAGTCTCACATTTGATAAACAGTGTAAGAAGAAAAACCCCAACTAGAATCAAGAAGAAGATTTAAACCCCCTTGAAAAGGATAAACATGTGTTAAATGATATGAATGCAAATGATGTGATGCAACGATGTGAATGCAATGCAGTGGCATGTCAATCAGGATTGTTGTATCTGCTTGAACATCTGTCAGGTTGCATTGTCTGGAGAGAAATCAAGAGCACACCGAACAAAGGTCATGGGATGGATCATGTTATCCTTAATATCAACCACCCATTTTGGCGGATTATGGTTTACACCTTATCAACACCCGAGTTTCATTGATATTAAGGATACCTGATCGGATCAACCATGAATCAAGGGTTTGTCGCAAGTCACGAGCATGGAGTTTAGGTTAAGAACCACCCAAAAGGAGTGTACTAAGGTTTAAACCTGCCAAACATGTTCTACAAAAAGGTTCCCATAGTCATAATCCCATCTTTCGGATATTATTAGAGGAACGACTACTCGTATTCCAACAATATTCTCAAGAGAGACTCTTATGAGTGTAGTATCGCGTAACAATCGTATCAAATCTTACATTTGAACGACTTTCGCACTACATCCTACGAATAGGCCAAGATGGGTTTGGTAAACTAAGGTCCTTGGCTTCTTAGGTCTATATTGGAACAAGTAATGTCTAACCACAACTTACTTATGTGACATTATTGATCTCAACATGACCTCCACCAAGTGAATGGGCTTGCAAGTCAACTCGCTAAGGAATACTCCACACAAGTTGACAGGACTATGCCATTCTCCTATCTTAAGTGCACTCGAGTTCGGGTATAGAACTCATCTCACAAAGATCACCAAGCAGCCAGCCAACAGAAACAGATACAACAATGATATGTACACAATGTAATAAGGTAAAGCAGGTAAATAAATAACTGTACAAAAGCATGAACACCCAATAAACAAACAAACTACAAAAGCTAGGAGGGACTCGCTTAGGGAAGATGGACCAGCAAGAGGTCAACTTCTTAAAGTCCCCAGCAGAGTCGCCAGCTGTCGCAACCTGAAAAATACAGTGTGCGAAAAAAACAACCGGCGAAAGAGAATGACAGAAGAGTCGCCACCGTGCGTTATTCATCCCAAAGGAGGGAAAGGAAACGCTCGAAGTAAACCTGAAAAAGGAAAGGACAAGACGGGGTCTCGCAACCAAATCTTGGGTTCGGGAGTCGGTTATGCGAAGGGAAGGTATTAGCACCCCTACGCATCCATAGTACTCTACGGGATCCACTTTTGTAGTTTTTGTCTAAAGGGTGTGGGTTTACCTAACGTGTTTATTTACTAAAACGGTTAAGAGAAATGACTCGCGCGAATGTCGCATCCACTGCATACGTATCTCATCTGAATATGAGAATCAGAGTCTTCGTAGCTCGGCTGACCTATTGGTTAAGGGTTGTGTGCTCGCTAAGACATCGCGTCTTATGCCTACGTATCTCATCTGGAATGAGAATCAGAGCAAGCCGTAGTTCGGCTAACTACGGGGTTATGGATTGGGTTTTGGACGAACAACGTTACTACGCAATCTACCGGATGCTCGACCTTTGGAGACTTACTCGTCTGTAGTAGAAGGAGTAAACGTGTTGCTTTGGGTTTTAGGGTTTGGGATGCTCGAGGGCAAAAAGGCGGTCCTTGACGAAGGAACCGCGCTACCTGCAGGGATATGAATACAAAACACAAAACATGTATCTCAAAGTAAATTGCCACCAAGGGGCTCAAACATTGCCTCCTATCGAGGTCTTCCAGCTAAGAAAGCGATAAAGTATGAGAAAGGGAAAAAATTACCACACGGATAAAGATCCGAAGCTATAGCAGCTAAAGGGGCAAGAAACCCTGAAATGTCTCCAGCTGGACCGTCAAAGGAAATCAATCAACACGAATAATCAGAATAAAACTCTAGGGGGTATCCCACAAATAAAGTGGGAAACCACGCGAGTGTCTCTGCGAAAGCCATGCGAGCCCTCACAAAACTCGACAAAGGGTTAGAGCAGCAGGATGAAATCTGATTGAAGAGCTTGATTGAAATTGAGTTGCACCCGTGAGGTTTACAAGTTGAGTTCCCTTCAGGGTTTGGAGGTTGCTCTGAACTCTGTTGGCTTTTCTCTCACTATCTTTTTCCTCAGGGTTTTGTTCCAAGGAAACCTCAGAGTGTTTTGCTTCTCTTCCTTCTTTCTCCAGTGAATCTCCCAATGTAACTCCAAGTGTGTTTTCCTCTACTGAAACTTCAGTATTTATAGACTGATTTTCGTGGGTAATGGGCTCAAAGGAGGGAGACCCAAGTCCAAAATAATTTGTTATATTTTATTTATTTATTTAATTAATTAATTAATTAATTAATTAATTAAATTTTTTTTTTTTCGTTTTTTTTTTTTTTTCGTTTTTTTTCGTTTTTTTTTTTTTTTTTTCAGGAAAAATGAAGGGTAAATTTTGGGGTATTATATATACCTCTAGTGAGTTTGGGAAGTTTTGTGATCTTGAGGGAATTGTACGTGAGGTGGTGCCTCCGTATATGCCTTAACAAAACGGGGTTGCCAAGAGGAAAAATCGTACAATAAGGAACATGGTGCGTAGTATGCTTTGTGGGAAAAATTTGCCTAAGGAATTGTGGGGTGAGGCCGTGTCTACAGCCACCTATTTGTTGAATAATGTAAGACCCCAATTTTGACCCTAAGATCCCTCATGTAACTTCATCATAGGCATTAGCATGGGATCATACCTTGGCATCCACCTTCCCCCTTTTTCATTGGGTTTGTTTTGGGAGAGATCACCAAATACTTTGTGATTGTATCATACTTGTATTTTATCATTTCACTAACCAAGATACCTAAAATATGTCTTTGTATTTGCCTAACTCTTTTGTAGGAAAGACATGATCCCATTGATTCATCAAGTTCACATCTAGGGTTTGAGACCCTCATGAACAAAGAGTACAACCAATAATTGATCCAAGAATGGTTATGAGCATAATATATGAGTCCCAATGTTCTCTACATGTTATATTGATCAAGTTTTCTTCAAGAGTTTGAGGGTGATTTGCCTTGGAAACCCTAGTTTGACTGGGTATCTTGAGTAACTTCTCCAACAAGCTATCTCACTAATTGATCAAAATTATCAAGGTACACTTCAAAATTCATCATCTTATGCATATATGATCTACCATGAACCAATAAAGTCAATAGAATTGGAAGTTAGCAAGTTGGTTGATGGTGGTTGGCCAGATGAATTCATCTGATCAAAACTGGGTCTCCCTAGATCCTATCTCCTACAATTTCCACCATATGAAAATGATTCCAAGAGAAAACTTACTCTAAATGACATTTCAAACAACTTTCATGTTGAGACCTAGAGCTAGTTTTGCTTGGAAAATCATTTTTTATGTTGAAATATTATAGGTTATTTTGTCTAAACCCTAATTTGAAAGTCAACTTCCCAAGGCCATAACTTGCTCAATTTTTATGAGATGAAAGGTTTCCAAGTTGCACAATCAAATTAAATGTGTCTAATTCAAATTTTATGTTTGGATTGGGAGCTAATTCAACTTTTTTGAGCATGTGATATGAGGTTACATTATAGGTCACTTTTGACCTATACCATTGATCAAATGATTTTTCCAAACTTCAAAAATGCATAACTCTATCATTTCAAATCCAAATGACATGAAATTGGTGACCATTTTGAAGGTATTTTAAATAGCTACAACTTTGATGAATACACTTTTCTCATTTGAAACTCATATGAAACATTAAGCAAGGTGGAACATTGAGACATATGGCTTGACACTTAGAAAAAAATTTATATGTAAAAAAATTCCAAACTTCCACCTCAAATTTCTTCATGATACAAACTCCAAATGGAAAAGTGTTGAACATGAAAGTTATTCCTCTTAATTTCACCTTTCCAAAGAGCTCAAATTCATCCATTTTGGACAAGGAATGCATAGGCTGCGCATGGCATGAACGTGGTGTCATCACTTGGCAAGTATCAAACTTCAAATCTTCATGTACACTTTTTTTGCAACCCAAGTTGAATTTAGAGTATCTCACACTCATTTGTGGACTTAGGGAAATGATTTTATTGGCATATGCGCGCTCATGCACCCATGCATCATCAATACCAAATTTGGAAAATGGATTTCAAGTGTGCAAAAAGCAATGGTTTCAGCTATAAATAGAGCCTCATATGCTCAGCATTTGACACACATTGGCGCCAACTTTGATCCCCAATCTCTAACCCTCACATTGCAAGGATAATCCTGAAAAATTCACTTGAGTTTGAGTTTAAATTTCCACTGTTTTGAAATTCAAAACTCCAGGGATCCACAACCTTTTGATCATTTAATCCTTCTTCTGCAAGCATTTGGAGTGAGATCAAGCACGAGCAAGAGCAAGATCAGTTGAATCCAGACCTCCATTGAAGGTATTTTTCAGAAATTTTGATCTCTTCGATTCTCTCTAATTCTTGATCAATTCTATTGATTCTTTGGTTGTCTGAAGTCCTACCAATGTAGGCAAGAAGATTGAGTTGCTTAGAGGCCAAATTGAAGTAACTCAGCTCATGTACCTCAAATTTCAACTCCATGTATCTCTCAATATACTTGGAGTTAAAGTGAGTTGAGGCTAGATTCGAACTCAGTGCCATTTTTACTTTGAAATCATGTCCTTGTTTTAATTTTGGTGATGGTTATGACTGGACCAGTCCGACGAGGTTCGCCGGAGAAGACAACCGGTCCTTGGCTGCCGGTGGTGTGCTGGATGGTTCTGAGCCATAGGATCCTTTTAAAATGATCTAATCATAAGCGTTCCTTTTGAATACCAACTGTGTGGCGCGCTGACTTAAGTGCACGATGGAACGCACGTTGGTGGCCACTTGATCTGCCACCTCAATTAATGAGGGACATCAAGTGGTCCACGTTTTTTCTGATATTTTAATTTTCATTTTAATTGCTTTATTTTCAATAATTCATATTAAATTTAATATTGATCCAAAAAATATGGGACTTTCACAAAAAAAATTCAAAAACTTTCCTCTTTCATATTCTGAATTAAAATTATTTTTTGGATCATTATTAATACTTTTCATGAATTAACTGATTTTGTATTTGTTTTTAATTGTTTAAATTTTTTTTAAATGTCCAAAAATTATGAAATTTTTTCTCCAAGGTCCTTTGACCTTGTTTGACCTATGATAAATATCATGGCCATTTCTTTGGTGTTTTGATGAGATTGTAGGAATTGGACAAACCATATTTAATTTAAATGCACTATTTTAGTATTTTTAATTTGAATAAATGCCAAATAAATTTGTTGACCAATTGTGATGACTTGTTTATGTTTGACTCTTGTTGTTGGCCTTGGTCAAGATTGATTTGACTTTGTCAAATTAATATCATTGGATTTAGGGGATTGATGGAATGTACATTCCATCTCCCAAAATGAATGAATGATATTAATTTGGTAAAAGTCCTCCTTTGACCAATTTGTATTTTGATCCATTTCCCTCCCACTTCATCTTATTCCCTTTCTTCATTCATTCATTCCATTTGGCCTATGATATCTCAAAATCCTAAGGCTAGTTGATTGAAAAATTGACATGAGTATGAATGAGATTAGGTCACCCCTTTTGCATATTCTTTTTGTGTGTGATATGTTTCATGAGCATAGTCTACTATACTATGTCTCTAACATGCATTAACACCAAAATTTTATTGCCCGACCTCAAATAGGTGTGACTTCTACATAAGTCCAATTACGATTGCTTAACATAACGCTAAACTTGTGACATAAAAGGCATAAGCATTCTAGTTAGTGAGATTGTAAGTCTCTCCTCTTTCATGGTATTGTGTGGAAACTCGACCTTTTTTCCTTCCTTTGGAAGATGTCTTGGTTCAAGGATCCATGCTTGTGATAAGTGGGTTGAGTGTTCTCCAAAGAATGACTTCAATTAAAAAGCAAAAGCAAAGCATTACTAACTACTAACTTTTAATTTCAAACCCTTTACTTTAATGCCATTTGATTTTTGCTTTTATTCATTTGTCATTGTTCATATCATTCTATTTTTTTATGTTAATGCAATTTTCGCTTTGTCCATTTGGACCATATTGTATGATATATTTTTTGTGTGTATACTTTGTTCGTTTGTGTGATCTTTGACAATTAATGTACATAATAACAACAAAAAAAACCCTAAAAACTTTTGTGTGGACTGTTGGTTTGATCTTGGACAAATGGACTTAGAATCTAGGCAACATTCTTATGCTAAAGGACTTGACCAATGCCAACTTATTTAGAAACCAAGTGCTTGAAATTTGAAACTTCATCTGATACATCATTCAAGATCCTTTTAAGTTCATCTGCAACATGATCATTGTGAAGCTGTTATTTTGAACTTGTGACTTGTGGAATTCATTTATTACATGGGCTATTTTGGAGAAAATCATGGAATGGATAAGCTTGGATGTGGCTATATTTATTTGATGCCTTGCTCTTCAAGATAATATAATTGTGCATTGTGTTGTTTGATTCTAAAAGTCCAAGGGAATTCTGGGGTTCTATTGACATTCTTGTCTATTGGATTGCTACCCACTTGGTCAGATCTTTTCAACTCTAAACTTTTAAATTTTGTACATAGGGTAGTCTCTTCATCTTCTCCCCATTTCTTTAATTTCAAAATCTCTTTCTCCATTTTTCAAAATTTTCTTTGTGTGAACTACTTTTGTTCTAAACTTTGACCACTTTGCAAAAAGATAGAAACTTTTGCCTTATGCCATTGCATTTTCAAACTTCTTTTCTTAAATCAAATTTGTAAATAAACTTAACTATACTTGACCTAAATTTTCAAAAAACCAAAAAGAACTAACTCATTCAAACCATTTTAGGCCTTTGTGCCTTTCAAACTTAAATTTTGTTAAAAGTAATGCATCCACTTTGAAATTTATATTACAAACTACAAGGTTTTGATCCCTCATTTTTATGTTGGTACGTAGGCATAAGACCGAAGGTCTTGTCAAACACAAAAATATAATCAATGAATTCTTTTCTCATCCCCCCATTCTATTTGTTTGTAAACATCACTTTATACCAAGTACATATGCACACAAAAAGGGCTCCCTAGGAGTACCTAGGACAATTTGGGTGCTAACACCTTCCCTCTGTGTAATCAACCCCCTTACCTATAATCTCTGACATTTTATTAATTTTGATTTGAAAACTTCTTACTTTTTGGGTTTTGTTCGCACTTTTCCCTTTTCCTTTGGAAACAATAAAAGCGCGGTGACGACTCTTGTTATTTTGATCTCAAGCTTGTCAATAGCTTGATAATCATGAATTTACCGCTACAAATAGGTGTCTGTCGCATCTCGAAAAATACGATTCCTCGCGATGGTCGCGGAAAAAATTATGTTCGAACAGAGTCGCCACCGAACTTTATTTATCCCAATAAGGGGATAGGAAAATATCGATAAAACCTTTGGAAAATAGAATAATGGTCATCGCAACCATATTCGAGTTCGGGAGTGGATTACGTAAGGGGAAGGTATTAGCACCCCTTACGTCCGTTGTACTCAACGGGAACCTTTTAGTTCTAATTTGCGTTTCGAGTGTTAATTTATGTTTGTTTGTTATCTTCGGGTTATAAAATATTTGAAAAGGATGAGAACCTCAGAAAGGGAAAGGGGAGGTTTTTTATTAGTGTGCTTGTGAAGATACAACAATCTCCTGCCTACGTATCCTTAAATAAGGAAATCAAAGCATTCGTAGTTCGGGGAACTTTGGTTGGTTAGTGTTTTTTAGTGAATAACTGTTTAGATCGCGTTCTAAAGGCTAAATGTTGGTTTGTCTACTCTCGGCGGAGGCTTAAGCACTAGTTTGTTATGCGTATTAGAAAGGATTAAATGGTGTTCTTTCTGAAAATAGTTTTGGTCACACGAGGGTGACAAGTTGAGTTGATATGTTTGATGTTTTTTTTATTGGTTCTGGTCGCACGAGGGCGAGAACAGATAGATTTGATGTGTTAATATATTTTGTTGGATGACGATTACTCGGATCGTCGAGTAAAACAACGCGTATCCTAATAGCCAAAGAGAGGAATTGAAGACTCTAGACCATCTCCACTTTCATCCTTAATTATAAAAGGTTTTAGTAATAATTAAGGTATTTTGACCGAATGACGATTACTCGGATAATCGAGTAAGACAACTCGTATCCTAATAGTCGGGGAAGGGAATAGAAGACTCTAGACCACTTTCTTTTTCATCCTTAATTACAAAAATGATTTGATAATAGTTAAGGTATTTTGAATGGATGACGAATACTCGGATAGTCAAGTAAGACAACTCGTATCCTAATAGTCGGGAATGGGAATAGAAGACTCTAGCCCACTTTCTTTTTCATCTAAGTGATTATGAAAATAAGTTTATGTATGGTTGATGTATTTTTAGAATAGACGACAAGTACTTGAGTGGCTGAGTAAGACAACTCATATCCAAGCATTTGAGGAGAGGAATCGAAGGCTTAAGACCATCTCCCTTTTTGTATAGTTTATTGTGAAAATGATTTGACTTACAGTATAAGTTGGTGGAAAATGACAATTGTTCGACTAACCAAGTAAGAGAACTTGTATCCAAACAATTGAGGAGAGAAGTTGAAGACTCAAAGTCATCCCCTTTTTCATTTCGTTATTATGAAATAGTTTGATTTAAACGAGTTAGGAAAGTCTTTAAGAGAGATGACAATTATTTGACTAACCGAGTAAGAGAACTCGTATTCAAACAGTTGAGGAGAGAAGTTGAAAACTCAAAGTCATCTCCCTTTTCATTTCTTATTACAAAAATGATTCGGTTTGATTGTGCTTAGATGGATAGAAGTGACGACTATTTGACTAACCGAGTAAGAGAACTCGTATTCAAATAATCGAGGAGAGGAATTGAAAACTCAAAACCATCCCCCTTTTTATTTCCAAATGAAATGGTATTCGATTGTGATTTAGGTATTTTGAATTAATTTGAATGAAAATACTCGATATTGGATCGAGGTTTTAAATTTGTGTTTATAAATGAAATGAATTTTATTTTAGTGTATTGTTCTTCTACTCAATTAAATAAAATCGAATAGGTCTCATTGTAAGAAAACCCAAGAGTAAGCTATGTGAGGTTGATGATGATGCTTTAAAAGCGATCAACTTACAAAGGTGTTTGAAAATGGGTTCGACTTTGAATCGAGAATTGTTTGATTTGTTTTTAAAATTAGTTTGAATTGATGGTACGGAAATGGTTTGTCATAAATGTAACACACCACGCATATGGAACCAAGCACTCATACATACGACTAAACAAGTATCAATACAAATGAATCTCAAAAAATAAAAATAAAAGAATGAATAATTATCTAATTTTAAATGATTAATGATGATAATAATAATAATAATTAAACAAAAAGTAGTAAATTATATAATTAATACTAGACATAATAATAATGATATTAGGTTTTTTTAAATTGATAAGTAAAACTCTATTTAAATAAATAAAACAAATAAATAAATGCTAAACAAAAGAAAATAACCAAAATAGATGAGCTTAATACCTCACATCACATTGTCCAAATTCAAAACTCCCTATAAAATCAAATAAGAGTACTACCATGCAATTATGCAGTAAGAAGTATAACCCAAAAGCATTAATTTGCATTTTTTTAAAATAAACTTTTAAAGTTAACAAGAAGTAGACAAATTGATCATCTAATCTTATAACAATAAGAATGTAAAAGTAACCGAAAAAAGTAGACAAATTGATCATCTAATCTTATAACAATAAGAATGTAAAAGTAATCGAAATTGGAGGATAGTAAACGTTCAGTCATCTACTGCACACACACTAAATGCAAGCTTAATTTTTTGATAATACAAATATAATTAGGTTAAGGATAAAATAATAAAGTAAATTTGAATTAAAGTTTCAACACAACAAACCAGGATGCCATAGTTTTCTACAAAACAAATAAAAAAGAAAGAAAAAAAAGAATCCTTCTGTTTGAAACCAACATAAAGCATGACAAAAGAAAACCTTAAGTAGAAAAAACGAACTGTCATCGCCGGAATGTGTTGGCTTGCTCCGGCTTGATGAGCTCGTTGTTATGGTGGAAACGGGTTTGACAAGTAGTTTTTGTGATGCCGGCGGAGGCGTGGTTTGTGGTGGTGGGAGGAGAACGCAGTGGTTCGATAGAGGACGGTGGATTTATGGCGCTGTAGAGACGCGGCGTTTGGAGAGAATCACGGCGGAGAGAGATTTTGTGATGGTGGTGGTGTTGTGTGGAAGGTGTGCGCGACTGTGATTCGCGTTTCGTCGGCGGATGAGGGTGTTATACGGAAAGTTGTGTGGCAGAAGAGAGAAAAGTCGTCGGCGGTTTGGGGGTTGGGTCGCGGTGAGGATGAGTTTTCGCCGGTGAAAGGAACTTTCCGGCAGAAAACAGAGGGAGTACGGTTAGAGGTTTGGCGTTGGAAAGAAGAAGAGTAAAAAATAATCCATCTTTTATTTCCTCTGTGTTTTGAGAGAGAAAAGGGAGAGTTTATTACTTTTTCTTTTCTTTTTTAATACATATTTTTTTAGAGAGACTGATAGAGTGGAGTGTGATGATAGAAATGAGGGTAACGTGTGAGAGAGAGGAAACGTGAGGGAGAGTGATGAGAGAGACATGAGCTGTCAAAAAAAATCTTTCCCAGATTTTTAATGCTGGTTATTTAAAAAGGGGATCCAATGTTAAAACTATATTTTATTTATTAACTATTACTATTACCTATTATTAAAGAAAAATATCTATTAAAAATTGCTAACAATAATTTTATTTAAGTAATAATAATAATAAAACAATCTCTAATTTGGATATTAGAACAAAGAAATAAAATGACCGAGTATAAATAGAAGTCAGACGAAAATTTGCTCAAAAAATTAAATCAGACACATTAAAATGATCAGCACAAAATATACTTATTGAAAAAATACAGCGTTTCTTCAAATGCTGAAATAAATTTTCACCGATTAAAAGGCTCAGGCGGGTCAAAATGCAACCGAAACAGTCGCTGAAAAATATAATGAGCACACCAGGTTAAACTACGTGAACCGTAGATTAATAATACTGGTGTCTGTAATTTTAATTTTGAAACTTTTTACCCGCTGATTTGTGCACGTTCTTGGGAAAATGATTCAACCGATTTGTCTGTATTTTCAATAAATTTATTCTGACTGATATTTTAGTTATTATTCATGATGGAATGCATGTCATGTTGTGCATATGATGCAAATTAAAAATGAAATCGATTTTACAAAAATTTAAATATCCCGGACTATATTGGGGTATGACAGTGTCCCACTAAGAAGCTGGAGAAACTCACACTGGAAGAGGCTTGGAGTGGCTTCAAACCGAATTTGAATCATTTACGCGTTTTTGGATCGATTGCATATTGTCATGTACCGAACCAACTTCTGAAGAAATTGGATGATAAGGGTGAGAAGATGATATTTGTAGGATATCACTCTACTGGAGGGTACAAGTTGTTCGATGGAAAAAATCGGAAGATCGTCATAACCCGGGATGTGACTTTTGATGAAGTCAAAAGTGCAGAAAATGCAGCAGTAACCGGTTACCCTACTAGCAGTAACCGGATACTCACAGAAAAACAGCAGCAACAATTTTTTGAAATCGCTGATCGGGAGGCTTCCGACACCGCTGTACCAGCACCTTAGTAGCGCAAAATGATGTTGTTAATAACGGTAGACCAGTGAGACAAAGAGCCTTGCCTTATAGTCTCTGAGATTACGAAAGATTCCAAGATAACGAAGTGAATAACGATGGTGATTTTGTTCATTTCGCGCTTATGGCCGAATCTGAATCGGTAAATGGGGAAGAAGCCTTAAGTGATCCTAAGTGGATATGTGCAATGAAAGAGAAGCTAGAATCTATTGAGAAAAACGGTACTTGGGAGTTGGTCGATTTACCACTTGGAAAGAAACTGATAGGTGTGCGATGGGTCTATAAGGTTAAAGCAAATCCCAAAGGTGAAGTAATCAAGCACAAAGCTCGATTAGTGGCGAAGGGGTTCTTGCAACGAGAAGGTATAGACTTTAAGGAGGTATTCACACTAGTGTCTATATTAGAGACTATTCATTTGGTTGTCGGTATTGCGCATAACAACAATTGGATGGTTTACCAAATGGATGTCAAGTCTGCATTTTTGAATGGTCATCTTGTTGAGGAAGTCTATGTGGGGCAGCCACCCGGTTTCGTGATAAAAAATCAAGAGATGAAGTATTATAAGCTACACAAGGCGTTGTATGGTTTGAAACAAGCTCCAAGAGCTTGGAACAAACGTATTGACGACTTTCTTATTGACATTGGTTTCAAACGATGTGTATCCGAACATGGAGTTTATGTGAGATCGGATATGAATGATGGTGCTATTATACTTTGCTTGTATGTTGATGATCTCTTGATTACGGGTAGCCATGATAAGAGTATTTCAAGGTTCAAAAGTGTGCTCATGAGAGAGTTTGAGATGACGGACCTTGATATCATGAATTACTTCCTTGGCATAGAGTCTCACAAGTCAAAAGTGGGGCTGCTTATGCACCAAAGGAGGTATGCTCTAGATATTTTGAAAAAGTGTGATATGGAGCATTGTAATGCTTCTATTACACCTTGTGAGGCTAGAGTGAAGCTGTCCAAAAGTGATGAGGAGGATGATGTTGATCTAACGCTTTACCGGAGCTTGATTGGATCATTACAGTATTTGTGCAATACGCGATCAGATTTGGCTTTTAGTGTCGGTATTGCGAGTAGATTCATGGAGAGATCTAAGGTGTCTCACTTGACGGCGGTCAAGAGGATCCTTAGATATGTGAAAGGTACTATTGGTTGCGGAATTCTCTTTCCCACATCAGACACGGGGCGTAAGTACAATTTACTTGGCTACACCGATTCTAATTGGTGCGGAGATAAAGATGACCGAAAATCGACGACGGGGTACATCTTTATGTTTGGTAGTACACCAATCTCTTGGTGTTCGAAAAAGGAACCGGTTGTAGCACTCTCTTCTTATGAGGCCGGGTACATTGCGGCGTCGTTAGGTGCGTGCCAAGCTATGTGACTTATGAATCTATTGAAGGAATTGGGATGTGGTGATGATGTTACCACCACACTGTTTGTAGACAATGTTTCCGCAATAAATCTTGCGAAGAATCCGATTGCACACAGAAGGAGCAAGCATATTGATATGCGGTTTCATTATTTGAGAGAATTGGTCGGTGATGGAAAACTTAGATTGAGCTATTGCCGAAGCGAAGACCAAGTCGCGGATTTGTTGACAAAGGGTGTGACAAATGATGTGTTCAAGAGGCTGAAGAAGTGCTTGAACATGGTGGACTTGAGCAACTAAAGTGAGGTGGTGTGTTAAATGCAATTAAATTTCTGTTATTACCCGCTAGTTTTCCAAAAATAGCAGAATTGAATTATTTGGTCACTTTAGTTGTATTTTGAGTTGTATTTTTTTGTTATTCTCTCGATGTATAAATATTCTTGTAATATTCTCAATTTCAATTAATGCCAAAATTTACTATTCATCCATTATCATTCTGTTCTCTCTAATTTTCTCTCAATTTCATCTTCCCCAATTTCTTATCTTGCATTATATAGTGGCTACATTTTAATTTTCAATTTCCTTCTATGAATAGTAATCAATGGAATTAACTAACTTTCATTGATATCATAACAAATTTGATCATGATTTTAATAAACTTCAAAATTACCTACATTATGTTAATCATCAACTCTTACCTCTTGCGTCGAGCAAAAATAAACTATTATTAAAAAGAAAACTTGTATATCATCATATAAGAAAACCAAAAACTCCTAAAAATAATTCCAAAACAAAAAATAGTCTTTAAAAAACAAAGCACCCTAAAAAGATTAAATTTCACATTGGCATTACCCTCAAGATATTTTCTTTGTTGAGTGAAACAGTGAAACCCTTATCTTGCTTCTTCCGTCTCTTATCATCAGCACAGACGGACACATGCATTATTGCAGCAGAACTTTGAATTTGAAAATTACATTAAATCAGGTTATTCATCTTCTCCAATTGCATCAGTCAACTTCGTCTTTTCTTGTTTATTCAAAGCTTTCAACTCCTTTTTGTCCAATATATGCCCTTTAACTGTTTGTTGAAATGTTTCTTCCAACTGTTTCTATATATATTTATTTACATGTTGGAAGTGGGATTGTACAAATGTGATTTTTGGTGTAGGGCACTGTAAATACTCATGAGTTCACTTTCTAAATATATTGAAGGTTAAAGTCACACATGGGATAGAAAAATGGTCTTAATAGTGGTTATAACTTGCAACCGTTCTCCGACCTTACCAGTTGAGAGCAATGTAGGACTTCCAAAGTAGCACTGCTCAAAACTTCAATTAACACAAGAATTACTGAACAGCCATAAGGAACTTTAATTTATGTTCCTCCTTCACGTAGATTTGGTCCTATTCTGATTTTAAATCAGGCTTAGAAAAAGTTGGGCTTCCTCTAGCTCAATCATAGATATTAAGAATTTGTATGGTTTGAATGACGTAGCCGATTCAGCCATAGTTGGTTCTCTCAATACTGGTATTGTTGCTGTTCCTCTAACTTCCATCAACAAATGTAATTCCTTGAAATTAGCTCTGATCTCCCTCAAAATACCTAGCCAGCCATTCCACTTCTAACACAACTGCTCACCGTACCAGTTCAGCCATGAAAAGTTCTGTTGAACCAGAAAATTTTGCTACTGTATATTGCTTTTGTGTCTGTCCCCTACTTCCACACAAGAGGGTTTCTTTAACCGCTGAGCTTAATTATCCGACTAGCTTGCTGTCTCTGAAGTTATGAGATGCTCTCATTGTCAATCAAAATCCTCACCTTCCTTCTATCTGGCATTATATTCAATGAAATCTATACAAACTTGCACTCCAGCCTCCTATGTGCCTCCATGTGCTCTTTGAGTCCTTTTTCTCATCACATCCAAGAGACCAAAACAAAGCCCATGTTCCCTTTTATCTTACAACTCAGCTCCCAATAGTGTTCAAGCTCCCCCAATTCTACCCTTGCACCCCTGTCTCTGCGTATTACTTGATCTGCTCCTTTCTGAGTTACTTCCTGCACCCCTTTTCTGACCTTGAGCCTTGTTGTTTCCTTCATATGTAGCTGTCCTGGAAGAAGGATAGTTCCCTGATATCACTCCCATCTTTCTTGGTTAGCAATATTCCACTGTCTCAGGAATTGGGAGCAGATACAGAAATCCAAGTGCAGCATCAATCTCAACATTGTTGGCCTTGCATTGCTTCATCAAAGTGGTTTCTGATGTATAGTTTGATTTCCATATTGCACTTTTTTTTTGCTTCAGTCTTGATCAGAATGAATGAATGATGAGATCCTATTGGGTATGGATATCAAAAATAAATCTTGTCATCCACTTGTTTAGTGATGACTTATATAGGGAAATAAGAGGTATGTGCCCCAAATTTTCCCCTAAAATAGTTGTGCCAACTAAGTTATTTACAATCAAAAACTTTTCATATCAGGGCATTTGGTCTAGTGGTATGATTCTTGCTTTGGGTGCAAGAGGTCCCGAGTTCGATTCTCGGAATGCCCCCTTTTTATTTTTTTGAAGCTGTGGAAGTTTGACTTGTTTTCTCGTTTATTTGTTAAATAATAGTTAGGTTTCAGGGTCTGCATGTGAATGCTCTCTGATTCATGAATCTATTTCTATTTTATTATTAATTATTATTATTTCTTTTTTATTAAAACAGAATTGTAGAATTATAGCATGAAACCTCATCTATCAATATGCCAAGTAATCTATTTTTTGTATTGTGCTAAATGAAATTAGTAATTCAGGTGCTACAAGAAAACAATGAAAAATTTGATTAATACATAAGAGAGGTGCTTCCAATTGAGATTATGTACCATTGGAAATTAATCGGTTAGATTCTATGTGAAGATGGAAAGACTTTGAAAAAACCAGGTTTGAGGTAGAAAATCTGAAGTGTAAATGGTAAAGATGTTTTTTTACGACAACTTAATTCTGTTAATTTACCATTTAAGTTTCTCTTAGCTCATTATTTGATTCCCTATTGCTATAAGTATAAACTAGTACTTGACATTTATCTCACTGTCATCTTTTTTTGCTAGGTCTAAATTGTACGGTACTATTTAATATTTTATTAGATAAATACGTGTAGTGAACAACTTGATTGCATCATTTAGTTATTCTTTTAACTTCTCATAAAGTAAATATTCGAGTTACCTGAGCAACGTGAGGGTATATATCTAGTAATGTATTAGTAGTCAAACTCTTCTTTTTACAATCACAATTGACAAATAATTTTGTTTTATAACAATGCGAAAAAATTGTATTGTTATATGAAATAAAGTGTTGGAAGGTAAAAACTCAACAATGAAATACTCGGGGTAGCAGGAGTGAGGTCCTTGTCCATGAGGATGCTACAATGGAGAGAGTTGGGGTAGAAAACTAGCACCTATTGTAGATAACATGGTTAAATATCGATTTAGATGGTTATGAATGTTAGATTAATATATATATTGATCCTATGTTCCTGATAACAACAAGATATAGAATTAGAGGTTTTACCTCCAGCCATTGTTGCAATGTTGTGAGTGCACTCCCTTTGATTCTTTCAAGCTCTTGCTCTCTTTATATAGATGTTTATTTCTTTTGTGATGAGAGAAAGCTTTGGCGATCAAAGACTATTTATAGGCTTGATTCTACCATCAAGAATTTAAAGTCATTAAAACTCATTACCACCTAATTAAATGGTCATATCAATTTACATTAAAACCAAAATAAATATGGAGTAAACCTATAGATTCCATATAAGGAGAATAGATTCTATGGATAGCGGTGACACAATGATGTAGAGAAATCCCATGAAATACTTGACAAAACTATTAAGAAATGCATAGAGGACCATTTTTGCTATATATATGATTTGTTCTATGTTAGTATTATTTATAACGTTTTGACTCAAGTAGGCAACTTCACCTAGTGGGACAACTCAGATTGTTGTATAATAATGTAAAAATGTTAGATGGATTGGCCATTTTCTTTTTAATTTCAATGGTGAACATGTAAAATTGGCAAAATAACAATCGTTCAGGGCATTTGGTCTAGTGGTATGATTCTCGCTTAGGGTGTGAGAGGTCCCGAGTTCAATTCTCAGAATGCCCCTTTTAAAAGAATTAGGAGTTTTAACTTGTTGTCACTACAGTTACAGATTTTGACAATCTGATCTCAAATCAAGTATCAAACTTCTTTATAAGATTGATTACTGTGTGAACGTGTATTTTTTGTAATGTAGGAAGGCAGAGTTTCTGACTGAGCCTCTCGTTGTTATAAGCAAATTTGGTTATTTACATGAAATCTTTCAACACAACTGCAAACCATATGGCATGCATAAACAATTTCAACAGTAAAAAAGTCATATATATGTCAACTAACTTTGCTTAATTCCAATATAGGCATTTGGACTAGTGGTATGAATATATGATACTTTTTTTGGGTGCAAGAGGTCCTGACTTTGATTCTCTGAATGCCCCAAATCTTTTTTTTTAGCATTAGTCTATTATTCCATGAATCATGAAGTAGACAACATATCACAAGTTTCTTTGTTTTTAATGCGGGTTGTTAGAAATTGGGTATGATAATCCTGGATAACTTCGAAGAATCGTGTTCGTACACTTTCCGAACAAAGTATTTCGACCCTATTCTTGCCTGGGTTCACGAAATCTTTGTGGGGATAATTCTTGAAGAACAATTTATTTCTGGCAAAGAGAGATGTTCAGGAATGTAGAGAGAAAGTTTGATTTCGTTATCACTTTTCAAACTGAGGCCAAATGACTCCTTATATAGGAGATGAATAACAGAAACCGAAAAGACGCAACTGTTCAGAAACGGTTACGTCAGTTGGGAAAGGATTCGAAATTCAAAAGAAAATTTCGAACGTTGGAACCCCGTTTCAATTATTCGCATTCAATTATACGTTGACTCGACGAGCGTGCACTTCGCACTACCCCTAACTCGTTTCCAAGCTTTAACGCATAATTGCATCGGCCTATAATAAATCACATTACTACTAAAATACATTGATGATACTAAAATCACCAACAAATCCCCCCCATTTTAGTGTAATCCTTGATTTACTCAGTATATACAATTATATATACAAGGGTATAACACACAGGTATAACGATCAAACAAATGCATAAATGAAAATGTCTTGCGATTGAATTTTCATCTTAGTACAAATACACATTCCAAATACTCGAAAATCGGGGTGTCATAGCGATTGAACCCGTCAATCCATTTGAGTGTCTGAAGATATAGTACACATATGTTTCTTACAATACTCTACTATTCATACTTGACACTTTACAAGCCATGTGTCCTTATCCATTAATAAACATATAGGAAGCCAAGTCCAAGCTTCTTGAAGCGGCAAAACTTCATGCTCACATAGGTGATTCTTTTAATCTTGCACCTGCATTTGTAATTTTCCAAAAGAACCATTAAGAAGATATAATTCAACCTAACCATCACTTGCAGGTCTGAGCACATACCTTGGGAAGATAAACACAATTGCTCCAATCTCTAACTATGATCTTTCCACATTGAATTCTGCTTCTAATATTGTATTAGAAGGGAATTGGGTATACCATAGCTAACAGATTTAAATGGACTTTAATCCCATCCCAATTACCGACTTCTTCACTAAGTCTCTAGCTAACCCCTTCGTCAAGTGGTCAGCTAAGTTTTGTTGCGACCGAACAAACTCAATAGATATCACCCCATTCATGATTAATTCCCTAATCATACTATGTCTAACACCCAAATGTCTAGACTTTCCATTGTACATTTGACTATAGGCTTTAGCCAATGTGGCAGTACTATCACAACGGATAGAAATTGGTGATATCGGTTTAGGCCATATCGGAATCTCATATACCAAATTCCTTAGCCATTCCGCTTCTTTACCAGCAGCAGCTAATGCTACAAACTCAGATTCCATTGTGGAACCAGTTATACATGTTTGCTTCTTGGAAGCCCATGAGATGGCACCTCCCCCAAGCAAGAACACCCATCCACTTGTAGAGGATGAATCTTCAGCATTATTTATCCAACTAGCATCCGAATAACCCTCTAACACCGAAGGAAATCCCATATATGACAATCCATAATTTATTGTACCCTTCAAGTACTTGAATACCCTAGTTATCGCATGCCAATGATGTCTACTAGGATTACTAGTAAATCTGCTCAACTTTCCAACCGCATAAGCAATATCCGGTCTAGTGCTAATCATAGCATACATCAAAGAGCCTATAGCTTTTGAATATTCGAGTTGATCCACAGGTTTACCTGTATTTGGCATAAGCTTTTCTCCCGGATCCATGGGAGTACTTACTGGAGAACAACTTTCATAATTGAACTTCTTGAGTATTTTCTCAATGTAATGAGATTGCGTAATTACAATCCCCTTATTCTCCCGTTTAATCTTAATACCAAGAATAACGTCCGCTTCTCCCATATCCTTCATGGAGAACCTTGATGACAAGAAATTCTTCGTTTTATCAACTTGATTTTGGTCGGTGCCAAAGATCAACATGTCATCAACATATAAACAAATGAAAACTCCTTTACCGGAAGTATCAAATTTGCTATATACACATTTGTCAGCTTGGTTTAGAATGAAACCATTAGACAAGACAACCTCATCAAACCTTTGATGCCACTGCTTCGGAGCTTGTTTCAGCCCATACAATGACTTAATTAGCTTACACACTTTATGCTCATTACCAGGCATTACAAATCCTTCAGGTTGCTTCATATACACTTCTTCCTCCAAATCACCATTCAGAAATGCTGTTTTGACATCCATTTGATGAATCACTAGATTATGAATAACCGCCAAGGCAATCAACAATCTAATAGTAGTGATACGGGCAACAGGAGCATAGGTATCGAAATAATCAATCCCTTCCTTTTGTCTGAAGCCTTGGATAACTAATCTAGCTTTAAACTTGTCAATTGTACCATCGACTTTCATCTTCCTTTTGAAGATCCATTTGCAACCCAATGGTTTGCAACCTGGTGGTAAATCAGATAATACCCAAGTATTATTTTCCATGATAGAACCAATCTCTTCGTCAATTGCTTCTTTCCAAAAAGCAGAATCTCGAGATTTCGCAACTTCATCATACGTTCTTGGATCCTCCTCTATATTATAGCAATAATAGTATTGAGTGTCAATCTGATCCTTTGATCCCTCAACTAAATATAGTTGAAAATCAGATCCATAAGATCTAGATTTTCTAGCTCTTTTGCTCCTACGAGGTTCAAGTGTCTCACTTGGCACATCATTTGAATGATCATCCTTTAGAGATTCATCTGAATTAGGTATAGAGTCCTTTGGTCTAGGTATAGAAGAGAAACAATTCTCATCAAATATGGCATCTCTCGATTCTATAATCGTGTTAATAGAAATCGAGTCATTAGGTTCTATAACATAAAACCTATAGGCCTTGGAGTGCTCAGCATATCCAACAAAGATGCAAGCTACACCCTTTTCACCCAAAGTTTTCCTTTTTGGGTCCGGGAGTCTAACCACGGCCCTACAACCCCAAACACGTAGAAATGTTAAGTTGGGTCGTTTCTTATACCAAAGTTCATATGGGGTAGTCTTGTTCCTTTTATTAGGAACCCTATTTAACAAATAGCAAGCCGTTAACATAGCTTCTCCCCAAAACCCTTCACTCAAACCAGAGTAAGATAACATGGCATTCACCATTTCCTTAAGCACTCTATTTTTCCTTTCAGCCACACCATTTTGTTGAGGTGTATATGGTGCCGTAGTCTCATGAATGATTCCTACGGATTGGAAAAATACAGGATCATAATATTCACCACCTCTATCTGTACGTAATGTTTTAATCAACACATTCTGTTGCACTTCAACTTCAGTTTTATAAATTTTGAATTTATCTAAGGATTCGTCCTTAGCGTGCAGCAAATAAACATAGCAGAATCTAGATGCATCATCTATGAAAGTGACAAAATATTTTTTATGTCCTAATGATGGAGTAGCATGCAAATCACATAAATCACTATGTATCAACTCAAGAATGACAGATTTCCTTGTTATACTTTTAAAAGGTTGCCTAGTGATCTTTGTTAACATGCAGGTTTTACAATTTTCTATATTTTTATCAAAAACAGGAATTAAATCATCTTTAGACATTTCATGCATTCTTTTATAATGTACGTGTCCTAGACGAGCATGCCATAACGATGAATTGATAACATTCGAAGAGGACATAAATACAGAACCAGAATCATTAGGAACTCCATTCAAATTCATCATAAACATACCATTATTATAATATCCAAATCCTACAAACACACCAGACTTCGATAAAACATATTTATCGGATTCACACACTTGCTTGTATCCAAGCTTATTTAATACAGGACCAGAAATTAAATTCTTACGTAGTTTAGGAACATACAAAACATTAAACAAAGTAATAGTCTTTCCAGAACTGAATTCTAGCACCACGTTTCCTTTGCCTTTAACGGGAGCGAAGTGATCATCTCCCATGTAGAGGACAGAACCATCTTCCACTGGAACAAGAGTCTTGAACCAGAAACGATCCTTGCAAACATGTGTTGTAGCGCCAGAATCAATCCACCACGCGATAGCATCATCCTGCACATAGAATGCTTCAGAATTTAGTGAAACCGAATGTTTAATCAAACTATTCAAATCACGAATTGATTTCTGACCTTGGTTTTCGGATTGGTCCTTAGACCCCTTTCCTGAACCACTTGCATTCGCGTTATCATGCTTTTTGCCGGAACGACAATCCTTCTTGAAGTGGCCTGTTTTGCCACACTTCCAGCATTCTAGTTTCGGTTTCTTGTTAGCACCGAAACTGCCCTTATTGTTCTTGAAAGCACGCTTTTTTCCTTTATTTTTGTTGTTACCGTTCTTACCACCCTCTTCGACCATATTAACCGAGGGTCCAGCGATTTCTTTGCCTTTTCCTTTGTCATCCTCCTGCGCTCTTAGAGATTCTTCTATGCGCAAGTGACTTCCAAGTTGGATCAAAGACAGTTCGTCTTTTCCATGCTTCAGATTGTGTTTGAAATCCTTCCACGAAGGAGGCAACTTGTCTATGATGCTTGAGACAGATATTGTTTCATCCATCTTCAATCCGTGTTGTGTGAACTGTCCAAGGATTCGGAGGAGTTCATTGAATTGTTCCATGACAGACCTCGATTCAACCATTTTGTAATTGTTGAAATCGGTTACCAGAAACTTTTTACTGGATGAGTCCTTTGCCATGTACTTGGATTCGAGACAATCCCACAATTCCTTTGCAGATTCTATGTTTTGATAAATATCAAATAAGGGATCAGACATACCGTTAAGAATGTGCCCTCTGCATATGTAGTCGTCGTTCTCCCATTTTGATCTACGTCTCAGATTTTCAACTGTGTCTTCCTCCAGAAGTTCTGGAATCGGTGTAGACAGGACATGCACCACCTTCAACGTTGTCAACATGCAATGCATCTTCTTCTGCCAACGCCTGAAGTCTTGTCCTTGAAACTTGTCCAATTTTCCGAAGTTTGTAGTCATCTCCTTGACGGTGATTCCTCCAGCCATGATTATCAGAAAATACTTTGTTCGTTTGTTAGAAATTGGGTATGATAATCCTGGATAACTTCGAAGAATCGTGTTCGTACACTTTCCGAACAAAGTATTTCGACCCTATTCTTGCCTGGGTTCACGAAATCTTTGTGGGGATAATTCTTGAAGAACAATTTATTTCTGGCAAAGAGAGATGTTCAGGAATGTAGAGAGAAAGTTTGATTTTGTTATCACTTTTCAAACTGAGGCCAAATGACTCCTTATATAGGAGATGAATAACAGAAACCGAAAAGACGCAACTGTTCAGAAACGGTTACGTCGGTTGGGAAAGGATTCGAAATTCAAAAGAAATTTTCGAACGTTGGAACCCCGTTTCAATTATTCGCATTCAATTATACGTTGACTCGACGAGCGTGCACTCTGCACTACCCCTAACTCGTTTCCAAGCTTTAACGCATAATTGCATCGGCCTATAATAAATCACATTACTACTAAAATACATTGATGATACTAAAATCACCAACACGGGTTGCATTGTCTTGCAGGTGAACGACTATGAGAATCGAGGTTAGGTTATTTTCTTGGACAGTCATGTTACCAACTCTATTAGAGTTTGCTAAAGTGAGCATGTTAGGAAAGAATAGTTTTTTATCAACTGAATTCTTAACCGAATTATACAAGTAAGAGTCTTATTTATAACAGACTCAGAGTTTGATATTGATCTCAATTCAATAATCTCGATCGCTTTCTAGTTCCACCACAGATGCTTCTTTCTCACATACCTTGAAGCTCTGAAACAAATTTCCCCCTGAAACTCTGAAACAAAACAAAACATACAAATAAATCTACCATAACCACGTTACAACTATCAAACTCTACATGGAAAACATTTATCAAACCATATACTTAGTCGATAAAACGTTAAACAACTCATATTGCAACATGCTTACAACTCATATTGCATCATTAAACAAACCATATACATCATCGATAAACATCTCATATTACAACATATTACAAAACATTACAGACTCGATTTTGTCTGCACCATTTTTCGACGACGCCATTTTCTGGTCTGGGTGATGAACAGTCACCTTCATTGGCAGTATGAAGAGATAATAAGGCTTGGGACTTTATGAACAGAGTATCATAAATGTTGTAATTGATGAAGCAAAATGTTTGGTCTACTTGATGACTTATTCACTTCTTTCTTATACTGACACACGCATATACATAATGTTCTAACGAGACCCACTATCATCACAACACTCTATGGCCCAGTTTTTCCTTCCAATTTTGTCTCATTTTACTCCTAACTTTACTTCCTTCTCCATCTAATTTCATTCATTTGTCTATTTCCTTTATTTCATTTTTCTTTTAAAATACATTATATATTTTTAAATGCTTTATTACTTCCTTCTATTCTATGCATTATTATTAACTTTTTTCCAGCACATCTTTTATTACTCTCCATTTTTTTCTGTAACACACACTTTTACTCTTTTTAGCATTCTAATCTTTTATTTTATTTTTAATTTTTTAATTTTCTACACTTGCATTTTTTACCCTATTTTTTTGTCTTTTTGTAACAAATACTAATACCTCATCAGTACTTTTACGAACGCACGAGTATCCCACTAGTTTATTATAAAAGAAAGACAAAACTATTTATCCAAAAAAGTTTATTATTTTTAAAAGAGATAATAAGCTCATGGCTATAATTATTTACGTATATTAAAATATTTTAATTAATGATTTTTTTTCCATATATAAAATCTTTGAATCAACAATATAATATTTTTTCGCATATAAATGTGATTTTTGTTTTTGCATTTTTTACAAAAATATTGGAGTCAATATTTAACCTGTTCCCGTTATTATTCAATATTTTGATAAATAATTTAATTTTCCCCGTTTCATATAATTTTCATATTAGGAGAAATAAAAATTTATTAAAATTTTAAATAAGTATAATTGTTTTAATTTGGTGTTTAAAAAAATGATAGTTATGATTTGGTCAAAATTTGTTTTTATAGTTGATCAACATCATAAAAAATACTAATAACAATAAAAATCTTAAATTGAGAAATAAAAACCATATATTAAATAAATAATATTAAATAATATAAATATTTTATTATAAAGTTTTCAAATTTAATACCATTAATTATATTATAATATATAATATTTATAATTGCAATTGATATATTATATTTTAAAATAATAAAACATCAAATAAAAATAGTAATATTTTTATTTTAATTTAAAATCTTAATTATGTTCAATAAAAAAAATGCATTGAATTGTATAAGTTTTTTTTATTTAAAATCTCACATTCATAATAATAGGCCTATTTTAATTTGAAATCTCACATTCATATTGGAAAAAGAATTAAGTCTTTTTATTTTTCTTGCATCATGTCATTATGTGAATTTTATTTTGAAATAACCATAATTTTTAAAATAAATTTTAAAATAATAATTTTTTCAAAAAAAAATCAAAATAACCATTTTTCAAAACAGATGCGTCAGATGAACTGACACATCCATTTTAAACCAAGAGGAGACGCCAATGTCTATGGCGCCTGCATTTGTAGTCTCATGAAGAGGCGCCAATGTCTATGGTGTCTGCATTGGTAGTCTCATGAAGAGGCGTCAATGCCTATGGTGCCTGCATTTGGCTTATGAAAATGTGTCAATGCCTCTGGCGTCTACATGTCTTGACATGTCAGGCGCCTAGCCTCTTGGCCCATGCATTTTCTATCTTCTCTGTATAAATACCTCGCCTTGTACGCAATATTTTTCACACCAATCTTACCCTACAACCATATTTTCTTTCATCAACTTCACTCTCCTTCAAGTTTTTGAGTTTTAACCATGTCTGAATCCATTCACACGCGAAATGTCGATTTAATATTTTTCGTCATTGCGTCTCCGATAAAGATTCGACTTTGGAATATAGATTCGTTTGGACGTCTTAATCAAACGTTGAATAGTTGGTTAAATGGTGAAAGAATTAGAAGAATCAAATGGCTTATGTCCATGTTCAACCAAAATGGAGAAGTGCGTGAATGGATGGATATTAAGACTGACCGAGACGTTCATAGGATGATGCATTACATGTTCAAAATTGTTTTGATGGTTGTAATCGCTTAGTTATTGTATTGTAGCTGTTTTAATTGTTTGTGTTGTTGTTTATGTAATGGTATTTCCTCACAAACTTATAATATAAAATAAATTTTGTTTTTCATAAATTACAACAGAGGTACATTTGAATTTATCTGGTTGTGCTTGTTCCAACACTAGGACAATTAGTCGTATCCATTTCGGTTCGAATGCGGGTGCTATTTGGACGATCCTTTTTCTTCCTTCGCATAATTTCGTTGTGCCAGACGATGTCCCCTTGATATTCTGGCCAGTAATCCTCTTTTGCCACTACGGAAAAACTAATTTTATAAACATTTGATAGGCTGGTGGCTTTGTAAATGTCAGATAGCAAGTAGGATGGATCCCTTCGAACCTTTGAACATGCTGCAATAACATGGGAGTAGGGCGTACGAAAGGCTTGGAACTTTCCGCAGTCGCACCAACCTCTATCTAGTTTGACTCTATATTGTCCCATCGGCATGCCCTTATTGTGATCCATGGATCCAACAACACTATACCAACCTTTAGTGCGGTCAAACACCGTAACCACATGTGTGTTTTTGCTTTGGCAGCTTCATGTCTAATGGATTTCATTGAAGTATCACTGAACAACTGCTCAGATTGCAACATTAAACTCCATTTGGAACGTTTGGTCTCAAACAGCGCCCCTAGCTTGAAATATGTTGCTCGCACCAAAGCGGTTATAGGTAGGTTACAGATGCCTTTGAAGACAGAGTTCATTGATTTCACAAGATTTGTTGTCATGTGGCCCCGACGTTGACCGTTGTCGTATGCCCTAGTCCACTTCTTCAATGGCCCGATCCACCGTATTACATTTGCGTTTGACAATCTTATTTCTTCACGGTAGTGTTTAAAAGAAGGTTCTGATAATGCGAAACCTGCGTTGACAACCTTCTTCTGCAATGTCTTATCTTTGATTTCCCGCATGAATTCGGAGCAATATGTCTAATACATAAGATATGCGTCAAAGGAGGATCTTGCCAGTCATTATCAATGTTATCATATGCAATGATGATTGAAGGGTGTCTGTCGGAGATCAAACATAAGTTAGGCTGAGGTGCAACGTGCAATCAGAGATTTCTTAGGAAAAAACTCCATCCTTCAACAGTCTCCCCTTCAACAAGGGCAAAGACGATTGGAAAAATGTTGTTGTTGCCATCTTGTGCCACTGCCATCAGTAACGTTCCTTTGTCTTTCCCGTACAACCATGTACCATCAATTTGTATAATAGGTTTACAGAAAGAAAAACCTATGATGCATGGTTGATACGCCCAGAAGAGACGGTGGAATATTCCATTTCCAATAGCACACATCCCGTCTGGTGTATATGCGGACAACGTTTCCAACTTGACAATAGTCCCTGGATCATATTGTTTTAGAGCCAACATGTATTTTGGAAGTTGTTTGTAAGACTCCTCCCAATTGCCAACACTTTTTCAACAACCTTTGTCCTAGCTATCCATGCATTCCTAAATGATGAAGTGTACTGGTATTGTGCTACAATGTGCGAGATTATTATACTCACCTTTAACGATGTATTGTCGCCAATGACAGACAATATTTCATCGCATATTAGCTGAGAGCTTAGTTTACGATGATCTTGCATTGGGTTTGTCATCATGCATGTATGAACTAGACCCATGGATCCAATCTTCCAAGAATCGCTCCTCTTCCAGTATGAAGCTGACAACCTAAAACGACAATGATCATTCGACCAATAAATTGTGTACCTCAATGCATTAGTTCTATCAACTCTAAAATCAACTGATATTTCCATGTGAAATTTTTTAATGACTTTTACACAATCCTCTTTTGTGCGAAATGTGTCTCCTTGTTTCAAAGATCCTTGCATTTGCACATAAGGATTGTACCATATATCTGATGAAGGTTCATCGGAACCCAAATTGAACGTTGTCATGTGTTGAGGTGGACAGTATACATGACTAGCTGGTAATGGCTCCTCTTCCTTATCAACGTTCACCATTGAATCAACCAAGATCTCGGCTTCTTCTTCTTCATCATCTGCAACATTCACTTCAGCTTGTTCGTCATCAGTTTCAAAAACACTTGTGACTGATCAATGAACTGAGACACTTGTTGTTGTTGTGGTAATATATACAACTCTATATCGTTGTACCCAAATTGTTCGTGACTGACAAACATATGATGAACATCGTCATCATCTCGAATCTTCTTCTGATAAAACTTCACCTAGTGTTTTGCAAATCAAACCGGATTTTTATAGATGATTTGGCCCACAGGGCTGCACTGCAATTTCTTTTCTATTCTTTGTTTCAAATTTGAAAATTTTGGTTGTCGATTTATTATAAACCGAGTTACATCTATGTTGCGAAAACAAAAACCGAATAATTGATGCTCAAATATTTCACCTTCGATGTGGGCACTGATTATGTAATGTTGTGAGGAAGACATTTTTTTAAATCTAACTTTAGTATTTCTTTTGATCTGTATGGGTAATGAAATTGAATGCATTGATATGTTATTCTGATGCACTTAAATAGCGTAAATGTTAAATGCATTGATCACACAATTCATCTGCACAGACTTGACCATGCAGAGAAAAGAATGCATGCAGAAACAAGAACACACAATGCATTCTTTTCACACACAAGGAATCTCACAAGAATCTCTGCCATAATAGTCCAAACAGACGCCAATTCCCTAGGCGCATAAAGCAACCTAGGCGCCAAGACCAAGGATGCCCCTTCACGAAAAAGAAACTAAGGCGCCAAGACCATGAGCGCCTCTTACTTGCATGTGAGTATTCACATGCAGGCGCCAAGACCATGGGCGCCTCTTTCTTACATGTGAATATTCACATGCATGCGCCTAAGGCTTTGGCTACTCTATACTTTGTCATGCGAGTATAATATTGTCCGAAGAATCAACTGAGTATGAAAAAATAATTAAAACTCGGTGTTATATTATGATTTTATTTTGTAATTTTTTATTTCCAGAAAGTACATGTAATTCAGTAAATATTATGTATTTACCATTGTTACGCAACATTAATAAGGTAAACACATATAGTTAGGGTTCAATTGTGTTGCCCCATCTATATAGTGCAATGTGTAAAAATGTCAAAAAAATACTTGTACATTTTATTTATGTGCGTATTTGCTACATCATGTGGTTGGTCAAGAATGTCGTCACTCGCGCCGGTAAACGAGAACCCATTCATGTTCCCGTTTGCAACAAAGTAAGTTTATCACTTTACCATTTAATTAATTATACTTTATATTACAATTAATTGTAAATAATATTTTTCAATTTTTTTATCTAGGTGGTCAGTAAGGGGGAGAACTACAAATGTGTCTGAAACACGCTATAATAGTCTATCGCAATCTATTGGACCACATTGGAGCAGACGATGTAATACTCCTATACAACTCTATTTTAATTTAAAAAATATTTATCAAATTATTTATCATCTAATCGTGTCATATTATTGTACAGTTTATCTGGAGGCCATATCTGGGATTTGATCATCAGGTTAACCATGATGATGTTGCAGTTTGGACATCAAAGACACCAATTATCCGATTCACTACTGTGGAAATGCACAAGAGTGACCGGGTAAAACTGTAGTTCAGCATGCAATAATAGATTCCAGAACCTCCGACGTGTTTTGGGGAATTGGCATCACAAAATAGTTGATGCCCAATGGGATTATTCCGATTGAAAAGACTTTGCAAAAGAGATGTGTCGTCAATGGATGAATCGACGACAACACATCTTAAACGAGTCAATCATCCATGGTGCAAGACCAACTCAACAATATATGGCATGGTTTAGGTCGGTGACAACGCAACAATTTATGTTTGAGCCGCGGTATTTGATTGATCCACGCCAGCTAACTTTGTCATCGTATGCCCAACAACAAGTCTCTGTCCAACACCAATGTCAAACCATCCAAACCCAACAACCAAACACTCAACTTCGCAACTCATTCATGTCATCCACCTAACAACCAAACACCCAATGTCGCAATCCATTTATGTCACCCATCTAACCATAAAACCAAGAATCAAACCCTATCCACTAACAACCATACGCTTCAACCACAACCGTGTATAGCCCACATGACTCATATGGGTCACTTTATCGTAGTCCCCTACCAATGACCACTCAAACATCCCATCACCAAAACACACAACCATTATTTAACTATAGTACACCCCAGGAACCATTGTTTCATTTCTAAAACGATTCAATGTCCCAATTCGGGCAACTATACCGTCCACAATCCACCCAACCCCATCGACCTAACTACAATGACATGGGCACCAAACTCCATTACGGAAGTGTTGTTGGCCAGAGCCCCCCGGATATTGGGAACAAATGATGACACATCTGTCAAATACCGATGGAACTCCTGCCGGACCTTCACACCAGTCATCATTCGATCAGGTCAGCACACAAAGATCCCAAAACACCTCAGGAAAATCATGGGAGACCTCGAAGACAAACTAACACACCTGGATGTGGAACAGGGGGGCGTTTTGATCGGGCCGATCATTAGATTTTTGTCAATTTCATGTAACATTTATTATATTATGCGCCAGATGAATTGGCACATACACCACATGCAATAAGCATGCGCCAAAGGCATTGACGCCTCTGCATGGCTTAAGCAATGCAGACGCCATATGCATTGGCGCCTCCTCTTGGTTCAAAGTGGATGCGACAGTTCATCTGCCGCATCTGTTTTGAAAGGTGGTTATTTTGAATTTTTTTAAAAAAAAACGATTATTTTAGAATTTATTTTGAAAATTATGGTTATTTCAAAAAAATAATCTCATTATATCTTTAAATTACAAATTTTATAGATGTAATCAAAATCGACATTAACAAAAATATTAATTACAATGAGTTTACATTATGTGTCGTCTCAGCATCAGTTTAAACAAATAATGTGTTAGTGTGCTGGTTGTGTTTATATTATGTGGAGTCATGCGAGGATGAGGTTGATATAAAGTTTTTAATTAAATGTCAGAAAAATTAATCACATCACATCATCATTTACTTCTATAAAACTTCATTGAGGTTTTGATCACTCTTAAACAATTTTTCTTGCACACCCGTCAAAAAGTAATGTTGGAAAAGTTCTATCGATACTACACTAATGATGAAAATAGTGAAACTCTATTTTCAAAGCATCAAACAAACTTGACATTGACAAAAAAAATTGTAAAATCAGTCACAGACGCATGCAAGTACTCATAAGGTAAGTTGCATGGTAAAATTGATAAGGCATGCATTACACTACACATTGCACTCCATCCAAACCTGTCACACATGTCATTAATTCAAATGTACAGTCAAAAAGATTTTTGAGGAAAGCAATTTTGTAATAGGTGGAAGAGAGCAATCCATTTCATTTGTACAATGCAGATTTATCACCTAAAAAATTAATAGCATATCAAATCATTTTAGATAATTTTCTAATTCAATATAAAGTAAAAAATATGATATAATTAGCTTTATTTACACTTCATTTTTATAAAATAATTGAAAACTCATCCATTTGATTAGAAAAATAAATTTATTTGATGAGCACAATTAAATCTCCTATTTTAAAGAATTAATCAGAGTTTTCTGATCATTCTAAAAATTAGTGTACCACCTAAAATATCAAGAGGTCTTGATAAAACTTCTCTGAAGAGATCCCCAAGACACTATGGCATGTACTTCTCTATGTATTGTTGAATGTGAGAGTTGGTTTAAACAATGAGATATGTAAGTCCATCATAGACATATCTATTCAACCTACTATTAGATTAACTTATCATTAGGGATCATAAGTATTAAGAGCACCTCAAAGAAAAAAAAAACCTTACTTTGATCATTGTCGTTGATATCCACCATCATTGATCATTCTTGGATCAGAGACTTCAAAACATTGTATAATTAAGAGTATACCTTTTTTCTTTGCACAACTTCAGTGGGTGTTAGCTAACATATAGAGCTGTAAAATATACCAGCAAAATATATTATGGTTTCACCTTTGATACCCATATTTTTTTGGGTCCAGGTGCGTTAGTTCTTCCACAAGGTCTAGGGTTATTACATTTAGACCCGGAAAGGTTTCAAATGACCAAGTTTCTTGTAATACGTGCATTTATAATATGGACGTTTCTTTTTCTTATGATTTAAACATTTACTAGGTATCCTATCTGATTTAAATCCTAATCCATTTTTATTTAAGGAAAGCCTTTGACTTGATAGGATCAAGTCAAAGTTTTCTTTTCCCTTGGTAAATTTACATAGAGTTTTATGCAAATTTGTGACTTCCTTTTTCAAAGAACCACAAGTCTCACAAGTTTCACTTGAATTTATAATATTGGTTATTTCTAATTTAAGTGATTTATTACTTTCTTCAAGAAACCCTAAATACTCCTTGATGCTTGCTTTGCTTCTCTAAGAGGACAAAAATTGTCTTAGTATTTTGGTGCAAGTCTAGTGATGAACCTCTGATGCTCTTGTTTTGTTGTTTTCCTTATTTTTTTGAATTTGAATTAAAATGAAACATTGTTGGATAATTGTTTTGTTACTGCAGTAAAAATTCTCTCTATTCTTTTTTTTTTTGTTGAAATTTTGATGATTTTTTACATTGCTTTTGGGCGTTGCTTGTAATTGGATTTTCTTGCTTTGGTATTAGGTCTCCTTGGATGAATGGCTTGGAGAATCTTGATGATGAAGGAGATGGCAGGCCAACTGGAAATTTGAAGAACAATCTTGAAAAACAAGAAATCTTAAAGTCATCTTAAACTAAAATGAATGAGATGGTGTATACAGGATTGACCCACAACAAGTTCCAAACTTACTAATCAAATGACCTATTCCTTTTTAAAGGGTTAGAATATTAGTATTTGGCTCATGTGGAAAACCAAACACTTATATTCAACCAACAATGATATCTGATAAGTCATGAACTGCTCAAGTTAACACTCCAAAGATTCTAATGGTGCATGATAAGAATGTATGAATTACACTTAACAAAAGCAACACAAATAAAGTTATTAGTAATTGATTATTGAACTTTAACTTATGCACGAAAAGAACCTTAAGACCAAATGAAATGATGCAAATGAGATACTAGTGAATCATACAGACGAATGTATGCAAATGAATGAATACAAATGAATGAATGCAGGTGATTGAAATGCAAATGAATGACTTTAGGTGGGTCATAATTTGAGGTATGACAGGTGCCCCTATTTAAATAGATTTATCGGATTGGAATGAGTGGTTGTAATCTTCATGGTATCCTGGTAAAATATATTTAAATACAGAAGACCCTAATTTTGCCCCTAGATGCAATAACATGTTATGCTATGAGCTGAAAGACTTCTTTTTGTTTTGGTTTGCTAGGGATATGATGTGAGACGAAATGAACCCCATCATGATTTTTTTTATGATGGATGATAAGTATACCCTTGGGGAATGATGGAAATATGGTAGCCGTGATCCACAGGAAAAAGACAAAGACAATGAGGGTGAAGACTCACTGGGGATAACAAATTGCTAGGGAAATGACACTTGGGGAATGCCAGACGGCGCTTGATTTTTTTTTAATAAAAATGACAGAATGCCAGACAACGTTGGGCTTTAAAAATGACATAATGTCAGATGGTGCTAGACTTTTAAAAAATGACAGAATGCCATCCGGTGCTGGACTTGAAAATGAAATGCCAAGTGAGACTGGACTTGACCGCAGGCATCAGTAAAAATATATATTGGCTTCAAACAAAGTTTTCCAAATGAGAATGGACTTAACCGAAGTCATCAGTATATACCGATCTCAAATGGAGTTTCCCATATGAGATTGGACTTAACCGAAGGCATCAATATATATCGGCTTCAAACGGAGTTTTCTAGATGAGACTGGACTTAACCGAAGGCATCGATATATACCAACTTCAAATGGAGTTTACCATATGAGACTGGACTTAACCGAAGTCATTTATAAAATATATATCGGCTTCAAATGGAGTTTACCATATGAGACTGGACATGACCGAAGGCATAAGTATATACCGGCTTCAAACGGACTTTCTGATACAAGAAATTAAGAATTTCTAATCAAGTTCTGATACAAGCTCAATAAAGACTTTGACAATACAGTCTTCTGATAACCAGACTTTCTGATACTTGAAATCAAGAAAGATCAGAAGATATTTTTACCAGGCTTCCTCATTCAGGGAAGTTATTTCTTTCATGTTGATTGAAATGTTTTATGTGCTAAAATTATTTTAAGTCTTAAACTCAGGGGGAGCTTGCAAACCTAACTCTGAAGTTTTTGAGTTGAGAAATAATTTTAATAGCATAAGATTTAAGGGGAGCTTACAAACCTCACTCTAATATTTTTTTTATGATTAAACCAAGCAAAATTTGTTCATCAAAATGTATGGTTTTGTCATCATAAAAAAGGGGGACATTGTAAGAACAAATTTTGGTTATGCATTTAGCCTTATGTTTTGATGATAACAATACATATACTCTTAGAGAAAAAATTTGTACCCTAATCATTTTATTTAATGTGCATATACTAGATACAAGTTCTGACCCTGAATGAATTACATATGATGTCATTAGATTCTAAACCTAGTGCACTCTGACTCTGAGATACATGGTTTACAAGATGATCAAGCTCTGGATTCTATACTCAACGCTTCTGACATATACTTATCCAAGACTTTATGACTTTGAAGCTTCTGAAGCTAATACGCTCTAAAGCCATGCACTCAAAACAACTTTGAGTTGTGTCACCAGACTCTGAAGACTAGGTTCTGATGAACTAGATCAAGACTCTTAAGACCTAGTTTCTGAAGATGATCTCAACCAGTTTCTTACTCTTCTCTTATGCATGCTTTATCATCTAACTATCAGAAGCCCCTGAATATTGAAGATAATATCAAAAAAGTTTTACATGAGAAAGATATTACACAGTACAAAATCAAATATTCCTTCCATCACACTGATTTTGTGGGCTAAGGATTGTACTGTTGTACCATTTTGTCTCCCATTTTCATAAGTCGTTATGCAAGGTTACAATTGCATTTTGGTATTCCAATTCTACCCTCCAAAGGATATTTTCATTGCATATATAAAGGAGACTTGGAAGAATGAAAAAAAAAGCTACACTCTAAGAGATTATCATATACGTGAACAATACTCTTTGTGAAATATTTTGAGAGAAAATAAACACACACAACGAACTTTTGTTCATACTCTTCATTGAACATCTTTTGTGTGACACACTTGTTATTCATTTATGCATTCTGCTTCTTAGAAGCATTTTGTAAACACTTTGTATTTCAATATGTTTGTTTGTATTTTTCTTGAGTGACTAGGGTTTAGTCTGTATACTCAAGAAGACATTGTCAATTGGTCTTTATGTTGTAATCAAGTTTGAATATAGTGGATTAAGTCCTTGTTGATAAAGCAAAATCACCTTGGCAGTGTATATCAATTAATCATTATATAATATATCAAATTCTGATAAAAAATAAAGTAGCAAATTTACACCATAAAATTGGCACCGAAATTTTTGCCTAGTGAATTTTAGAAAAGAAGTATTATTTTATCTATATTTGGGACGAAAACACACAATTTGTCTCTTATTAGAGAGTGAATATCTATCTTGTCTCGAAATATTAAATATATTTTTAATAAATATTTGTGACTGAAATATCACAAATTATGTTCCAATTTAATTATTTTGGGACAAAAAATATTTCCGTTAGAAAATTTCGTCTTATTTTAAATTTTTTTCTTGTAGTGTAGAGATTTGTACAATGGTATTTATAATTGTCCGGTGTGTCGTCCTCGCTTGCACCTAGTACAATCTCTAATGACAAACCATTAAAAATTTGTTGGTCTTCCACTATTTTAGAAACTATTACGCAATATTTTTATATAAGAGATAATCACAAACAATACTGAAAACTTAAAGCCAATTGCTTTAACAACACAAGTTTGAATCTTAAATTTTGTTTTGTTGAACATAGCCCACGAAACTAAGAATTCTTTAAGATCTTCACTCGGTCTTGAGCCACTAATCTTTTTTGTACCAAAGCACTCCATGAATTCATCCACAATGATCTTAAATCTCTTACCAAAATTACATTTGCATAAGTCTTTGAATTGCTAATGAAGTTATAAACTCCAAGAATATGCCTGCAGCGATCTTCACTTGATCCTACCAAAATTTCCTAGGAGATGAAATTGCTTTTTTTCTTCATTAGAAGTCTGTCTCCAGAATCCATATTCAGTAATCATAATCAGATTATTCAATCTAAGAGCACATGAGAAGCTTCACAATATGGTAGTTGTAAGGTGCATTAGGAACTCTAGTGTTTTCGTGAAGCTTGTTGTGTGTTCTTAGATTGAATAATCAGATTGTGACTCCACACACAAGAGGGGAGGGGGTAAATTATGGGAGTTTGAAAAACGTTGAATTAAAACATTTTTTTTTCTAAATCAGTGTTCAAAAACACTTTCAAGAAAACATTTGAATATTGTAGCGAAAAATCAAGGTAAAGAAAATAAGCAGAAAATAAATAGATAAGGAAAAAGACATGACATTAGAGATTTATAAAGGTTCGGTCTAAATGAAGTGACTTACTCCTCAACTCAAGAATTGATATTGAGAGTTTCCAATAATGCTTATGAGATTTTATAAGGTTAAGCTCACGAACCCCCCCCCCCCCCCTCTCTTATATAAAGAAACATTGATGTCTCAGGTTTAATTTCAACTAAACAGTGAAAATCAGAATGAAGTGGTTATTCTTCACGCCAAACATGAACAAACCTATGAGCGGTTAGTCTCCAAGCTAAAATAAGATTTTATACAAACTTATCTCGAACCAATGTAGATTTTGAATTGGATATCCTCCAAAACGAACCGAGGTTTTACACGGGCTGACCACGAACCGAACCAAGATTTTACACCTGAGTAATCTCTTACCAACTAAGCTTTTAACCGGGATGAGCTCAAGAACCAATAAGAAGATTGTACACTAGTTATCTTTAATAACCCAAAAATAGAGCTTTTCATTGAGTGACTCAACTCACGAACCAAACAGAGACTTAATACTAAATACCCCAACCAAAACTTTTAATGGTTTTAGCTTCAAACCCAAACAAATACTTCCTAAGGAAAGAGAGATTCACTTAAGAGAAAAAAAGAGCTCTTGGAAAATTTACAATATTACCCTTTTTAGAAAAAATTCCCCACTTAAACACAAGATATTTTCTCAAAGCACAATGGTCAAATTTATATGAGAGAAAGAGAGAATATTTAGATAAAGAGTGAGAAAGGTGAAAAATCTCACATTTTGGGATGTGAAAAGTGAAGGGAAACGTCTTTATTTATAGGCCAAAGATTGATTCAAAAAAGGAAATGATCCATAAACTTATTGTCCAATCGATTAGGTCCTCCTTCCAATCGATTTGATGATCTAAATAACCGATTATTTGTGTCAATTTTGGAAAGATTTGATAGAGAGTTGTTATCTTTCATTAAGACACTATCATAATCGATTCTAGACTCGATCATCCTTTACCTGATCAATTGGGTATATCGTCAAATTGGTTAGGCAATTCATATAAATAAGTCATAATCGTTATGACAATTTCTAATTCATTTGGCTAGACTCCGAAACAATTTTAGGTGATTTTAATTGAGAAATAGAGGGTTTTAAAATAGGTTTTAATGATTATATGTTTTAGAAATATTACTTTATAAAAACGCCCTTGTGTTTTTACAAAACACTGATCACTCAAATACGATCGAACGAGCACCATAGTGACCATGTAAAACTGCAGTTCGACATGCAACAACAAATTCCAGAACCTTCGACGTGTTTGGGAGATTGACATCAATAAAGAGTCGATGGCCAAAGAGATTATTCCGATTGGAGAGACTTCGCAAAAGAGATGTGTCGTCATTGGAGGAATCGACGACAACACATCCTAAACGAACCAGTCATACATGGTGCTATACCAACTCAACATTATATGACATGGTTTATGTCAATTACAACACCACAGTTTGTGTCTGAGGCAAGATATTTGATTGATCCACGCCAACGAACTTCGTCATCAAACGTTCAACAAAAAATCCCCGCCCAAGAATAATATCAACCCACCCAAACCCAATGACCAACCTCACACCATCACCCTGCCATATACACCTAACCACCAAACACCAAACCTCACAACCAATTCATGCCACACACCCAAACTCAAAACCAGAAACCAAACCCTAACCACCAACAACCATATGCAGCCACCACATATGTCTATAGCTCAAATGATTCATACGATTCAACCTCATGCCATCGTAGCCCCTCACTTATGAACACCCAAACATGCCATCGACACAACACCCAACCATTGTTTGACTTTAATATACCACAAGAATCATTGCTTCGTTTCTAAAACGATTCAATGTCCCAATTCGGGCAACCATATTGTCCACAAACCACCCAACCACAACGGCCAAACTACAATAACATGAGCACCAGACTCAATTACGGAAGCGCCGTTGACGACAATCCCCCAACTATTGGGGAGAAATGATGACAAATTTATCAAATACCGTTGGACCTTCCACCTGACCTTCACATCAGCCACCATTGCATCATGCCAACACTCAAAGATTCCAAATACCTAAGAGAAATCGAGGGAGACCTCGAAGGCAGACTAATGCACCGAGATGTGGAACATGGGGACGTTTCAATCAGGCGGATCATTGATTTTCTTGTCAATTGTTATGTATTTTAACTTAATATTATAATATTAATAATTATTTTTATTTACCTATTTAATTTAATTATTTATAAGTATAAAATTTTAAAATTTTTTTTTTTTATATAGAGCATGCGTCACATGCATTGACGCATACATATAATGTATTGTATAAATGCGGCAATTGTATTGACTTCATTGCATGCATGCGCCAATGATATAGCGCCTATGCTTAATGAAAAAATAGATGTGTCGGTTCAAGTAACACATGCTTCATGAAAGATGGTTATTCCAATAAATTTATAAAAAATAATTATTTTAGAATTTTACTTAAAAAAATGATTATTTAAAAAAAAATCACAAAAATAAACTATTTAAAAAAATTGCATTTGGCATTATCCTCCACATATTTTCTTTCTCCGCTCAAACACTGAACCCTATCTTACTTCTTCCGTCTCTTATCAACACGGACGGACACATGCATCATTACAGCAGAACTTGATTTTGAACAAAACTCACATCAGGTTATTCATCTTCTCCAATTCCATTGCCTCACTGTTAACTTCTTCTTTTCATCTTTATTCAAATCATTTGGCTTTTAATCGAATATATGTGCTTTCCTTGAATGCCCTTTAACTGTTTGTTGAAATGTTTCTTCCAATTGCCTGTATATATATTTGAATATTCTGCTGTATTTACATGTTGTAATTGGGATTGTACAAATATCGTTTTTGGTGTAGGGTACCGTAAATATACATGAGTTCACTTTCTAAATGTATACAATGTTAGACTCATACATGGGATAGTAATATGGTCTCAATAGTGGTTATAGCTTATAAGTGGTGACCATTTTTTGACCTTACCGGTTGAGAGCAATGTAGGAGTTTCAAAGTTAAACTGCTCAAAATAAGTTCTAATTCCTTAGGCGAGTTAATGTTATCTAAAACATGAATGAACACTAATTTTTTCGAACACATGCGAACAACTCTATATTCCTATGGTAATTATCTAACATGAATATTAATCCTAGTTCCAGTTTACACTATCTATTTTTCAATAGTGAATTGTTCCTAAAATTCAATATAGAGTTGATCGGATAAAGAAAATCAACAAAAATGGGAATTATTGAATAACCATAAAAAACTTCAATTAATGTTTCGTTAATGTCCATCCTTCATGTGGATTTGATGGTTTTCTGATTTCATATCAAGCTCAGAAAAAAAGTTGGGCTTCTTCTAGCTCAGTTATAGGTATTAATAATTTGTCTGGTTTGAATGAGGCATTTGCTTCAGCCATAGTTGGTTCTCTCAACTCTATTATTGTTGCCGTTCCTCCAATTTCCATCAATAGATGTTACTCCTTGAAATTAGCTCTGGTTTCCTTCAAATTATGAAGCCAACCATTCCACTTCTAACACAACTGCTGTCCGTAGTAGTTCAGCCATGAAAAATCCTGTTGAACCAGAGAATTTTGCAAGTGCTTATTGACTCCCTTAAATTCCCCTTGACAACTTCTTTTGTGTCCGCCCCCTACTTCCACACAGTACTCGAGGGTGGAAGTTAGCGATGCTCTCATTGTCAACCAAAATCCTTACCTTCCTTCCATCTATACTCCTCCACAAATGTAAAGAAGAACACAAGGTTCATCTAGCATTATATACAATGAAAGCTATACAAACTTGCACTCCAGCCTATGTACGTCGTCCACATGCTCTGTTGAGTCGTTTTCCTCCTTTTCTTCATCACATCCAAAAGACCTAAACAACTGCCATGTTCCCTTTTATTTCACAACTCCTCTCTTGACAGTGTTCAAGCTCCCACAATTCTACTCTGCCATCCAACTCCCTGGATATTACTTGAGCTGCTCTATCTGAGTTACTTCCTACACTTATCTTATGTCCTTGAGCCTGGTTGTTTCCTTCAAAAGTAACTGTCCTGGAAGAAGGATAATCCCTTGACATTACTTCTATCTTTCCTAGTAAGCAGCATTCGTTTCACTAGAGTTCAATTCCCTTCTTAAATAATCTGCACCATTTTCATGATCTCTGCTGCTAACCCTTCTTTTCTATGCAGTTTCAACTCTACTCTGGTTTTCTTCCTGCAGGCCACTAAGGGTAAGTCCCTGCTCCAGTCTTGATCAGAATACATAACGAGGTCCTATTGGATATGGATATTAGAAATAAATCTTCTCATCCAGTTGTTTAGTGATGACATATGGTGAAAATAAGAGGCATGGAGTTCAATTTCCCCCCTAAAACAATTCTCACAATTCAGTTATTTACAAACTAAAACTTTTCATATAAGGGCATTTGGTCTAGTGGTATGATTCTCGCTTTGGGTGCGAGAGGTCCCGATTTCGATTCTCGGAATGCCCCCTTTTTGAAATTGAAGGTTAGGAGTTTAACTTTTCAATTGCATATTGCCTCACCGTTTACCTCGTCTTTTCATGTTTATTCAAAGCATTTGGCTAAATATGTCTTTGCCCTACAGCTGTTTGTTGAAATGTTCTTCCAACTGTTTGTATATATTCGAATATTCTACTGTATTTACATCTTGGAAGTGGGGTTATACAAATGTCATTTTTGGCGCAGGGCACTGCAAAATGTAAATACACTATCTATTTTTCAATAGTGAATTGTTCCTAAATTCAATTTAGAATTGATCGGATAAAGAAAATCAACGAAAATGGGAATTATTGAATAACCATAAAAAACTTCAATTAATGTTCCTTTAATGTCCATCCTTCATGTGGATTTGATGGTTTTCTGATTTCATATCAAGCTCAGAAAAAAAATTGGGCTTCTTCTATCTCAGTTATAGGTATTAATAATTTGTCGGTTTGAATGAGGCATTTGATTCAGCAGCATTCCACTGTCTGAGGGATAGTTCCTCACTAACACCATATTCTTGAAGCTTAGTAATTAGAAAACTGTAGTTTAGCGGAAACGAAAACTCGAGTATAGTATCGCAAAGATTCTTGTTTTATTATTAATCTACTGAATGGTGTTAGTTCCCTGACATCATTCCTATCTTTCTTAGTTAGCAGCATTCCACTGTCTGAGGAATTGGGGGCATAGACAGAAATCCAAGTGCAGCATCAATCTCAGCATTGTTGGGCTTGCATTGCTTCATCAAAGTGGTTTCTGATGTATAGTTTGATTTCCATATTGCACTTATTTGTTTGACACGGAAGAACTATAATATTTGATGTTGATAACAAATTGATTTCACTGTTTTTTTTTCTTTTTCTTCAGTCTTGATCAGAATGAATGATGAGATCCTATTGGATATGGATATCAAAAATAAATCTTGTCATCCACTTGTTTAGTGATGACATATATAGGGAAATAAGAGGTATGTGCTCCAAATTTTCCCCTAAAATAGTTGTGCCAACTAAGTTATTTACAATCAAAAACTTTTCATATCAGGGCATTTGGTCTAGTGGTATGATTCTTGCTTTGGGTGCAAGAGGTCCCGAGTTCGATTCTCGGAATGCCCCCTTTTTATTGTTTTGAAGCTGTGGAAGTTTGACTTGTTTTCTCGTTAATTTGTTAAATAATAGTTAGGTTTCAGGGACTGCATGTGAATGCTCTCTGATTCATGAATCTATTTCTATTTTATTATTAATTATTATTATTTCTATTTTATTAAAACAGAATTGCAGAATTATAGCATGAAACCTCATCTATCAATATGCCAAGTAATCTATTTTTTGTATTGTGCTAAATGAAATTAGTAATGCAGGTGCTACAAGAAAACAAGGAAAATTTTGATTAATACATAAGAGAGGTGCTTCCAATTGAGATTATGTACCATTGGAAATTAATCGGTACGATTCTATGTGAAGACGGAAAGACTTTGAAAAAACCAGGTTAGACGATTCTATATATATATATATATGATCTATTCTATGTTAGTTTTATTTATCATATTATGACGACTTTTGACTCAAGTAGGCAACTTCACCTAGTGGGACAAATCAGATTGTTGGATAATAATGTGAAAATGTTAGATGGATTGGCCATTTTCTTTTTAATTTAAACTGTGAACTTGTAAAATTGGCAAAACAACAATCACTCAGGGCATTTGGTCTAGTGGTATGATTCTCGCTTAGGGTGCGAGAGGTCCCGAGTTCAATTCTCGGAATGCCCCAATTTGAAAATTAGGATTTTTAACTTTTCTATAATTTAGTTAAATACAAATAAAGCTTGGTTATTTTAATTTATTGTTGAAGATCTTGAAGCTACAGGTTGACAAATTAATTGGTCATGTGAATCTGCATGTGATGCCTTATTGAGATGAGTGATGGAATCCGTGAATATCTTATTGGTGTTGGCTGAAAAACATGTTGTTTTTAATGCAGGGTTGAGGTTAGGTTATTTTCTTGGTCCAAACGGAAACACAAACATCCATACACTGCCAAACTCCCAAATGACCAATCTTAAAAATATTTGTACTTATGAATAAACAATTGTTGATTCAAATTGGTTTGATTCCTCAATGACCTTGATATCAGTCTGCAATGCAACATTCAAATAGGTTCATAGGACAGAAGTTGAGAGTTTTGATTCATTGTTTTAGAATGTTATAACCAACTAACTAATAACTGAGTCAATGTTGGTTCATTGTTTTAGAATGTTATAACCAATTAAGTAATATCTGAGTCAATGTTGGTGGACTTGTTTCTCATACCTATAACTACTTTATTTAAAAACTAGAGCAGAGAATATTGTGACATATAAAACTAATTGTAGGGCTTTGACATATGCTAAATTTCTCAGACAGTGATGCAATGAGTGTGTGCTTCAGAGAGTTATATATATATATATATATATATATATATATATATATATATATATATATATATATAACCTAAAACGTACAAGTTATATTTTAACTTCGACTCAACTGTATTCGACTCTGTCGAATACATCTAATTTCACAGCTACTTCGACTTCGACTAGGTTACACAACCTTAGTCGAATGCAACTTTCTAGAAAACAGTTACTAGTATACTATTGATAGAATTGATAGGTAAGTGTTAATGTCATGGCTGTGCATGCGTTTCATAGGCCCTAAATTAATGAATATAACGCAAAAATAAAAGCAAGAATCCGGTCATCACTAAATCATCCACCACCACTCTTTGCAAATTAAAAGACACTCAATATCAACATCGTATGAAAATAAGGTCATGTTTGAAATTTTATAGATCATTGATACACCCACTCGTCTAACTAACTTTTAGTTAGGGGTTGGTTCCATGAGGATAATATATGGCAATGAGTGTGTACAATAAATTCCTGCGAGCAACTGAGCTAGCAGCTAGCTATAAGAGTAACTAATTTGAGGGATTTCAACTATTTGAAGGTTAGTTGAAACTATCCTTTAATAGGAACCATTAAGTAAATAATGTAAATAAAAAGGTAAAATTAATTTTTTCATTATTTTTGTTTTTTATTTTTTTATTGTTGTGTTGGGTATAAAAATATTTATTTTTAAAAACTCAATTCAAACCCCCCTTGCTTGTGTTTCTCGTTACCTTCAAGTATCACTTCCAGTCTCATATGTATCATACATGATTTAATATGTTTTTCTCTCAGGATCTTTTATGTACCACTGTTAAGTGTTTAGCACAGACCGTACTCTGATACTAATTGAAGGTGATAAAAACACAAGGAGGGGGGTTAAATTGTGTTAGACTTTTTTCTTTTTAGTCAGATTCTAAACACAAAGTCTAGAGTCTAATCATAGGTGAGTGATAAGTAGCGAATAAAAAATGAAAGAAAGAAGGAGACACACAAAGTTATCTTGGTTCTTCTCACAAACTAAGAGTAGTCCAGTCCCCCTACACCTCCAAGGAATTTCAATATAATCACACAAGAATACAATTTGCTCAACTACACAAGCAAGAGACTTTCAAACTCAAACATAAAGTAAGATACTTCAAATTCTTAAGCACACTTGATATACAATCAGAGGTGTAGACAAAATATAATATAAGATTTTTTAAGACTTAGGTATTTCTAAGATATACAAAGATAAGAAGTCGTAAGTTAAACTTGTGCTTATGTTTTGACAGAGTAACTTATCTTTAAATGTCAATAGTTTATTATGGTTTTTCAAGTCTTCAACTCCTTATATAGAGAAGGAAAAGATTCGTTGGAGAGTTTGCACAAGAGTCTTTGAAAAGCTTGATTCACGAACGTTGAGATGTTTCTTTATACGGATAATGATGTTGAAAGGTCATTTGAAATTCCTTTGCTTCAAAAAGAATTATAAGTTACATCCCAACTGTCAATATGAAAAATAGCTTAGGTTTTCACATGATCAGAAGAAGATAAAATAGCTACAGAGTCTGATAGTGACATATCAGATTCACCTTGATCTTTGCGCTTTGACTGACTCTAAATTTTGATCTTCATAAGTAAACTTCTTCAAAGTATGGTCTTCAGAGGCTGACTTCTTCAGAGTCTAATCTTCAAAAATAGACTTCTTCAGAATTTGGTCTTCAGCTTCTGATCTTTAAGATTTTGGTCTTTAAGTTTCTCTTTATAAATGTTCACTAACATAACAAAGACTTAGTTTATTCCTGAAATTTTAGTTTATGGTTCCGCACACTTGAACAAATATTAGTATATCTAATTATTCTTTAAATGCTTTGTTATTATTAAAATCTAAGGGATATGGTAAAACCAATTTTATTACTCAAATAAAATTGTATTATCTAAGGTTATTACTCAAATACAATTTGGGATTAAATCATTCGTCAATTATTCATAACATTAAACATAAGCAATATTGAATAAAAAAAAGGAATATAATTACCTAGGTTACACAATTTTAGAGCAAATTAATCTAAAGGGACCTAACCTAAGGAAACTTAGATACTCGTCAATAATCATAATAATAGACAAAGAATAAAAGTTAAATTACTTTAGAATGAACGTTTGTGGCTCTGATGAGTCTTGATCGACAACCTTCTGTTCCTTGCCTAAAAAATAGTCTTTCTTTTCTAAGAATTCGAACCCAACAACACATTTCGTCTTCAAATATATAGGGAAAATTTATGATTTCGCACGAACACACCACATCAAGAATCAGGTGGAATACATTTTCTACTTTTTGCCTATTTGTCCTCTGTAAATTTCATGTGACGTGCCACACTTATGTACATGGTGCGACGTGTTTTATCTAGTAGCGCACAGTGTGTATCAGTTTCATGAAAATTATGTGAAATTGATGGTTTTATTAGTGAAATTCTGGTATCAGATATGAGATGTCGAAGGTAATGTCACGACACTAATATCTGAACAATACAAACAGGATAAAGATAAAGAATAGTAATGCAAGAGACACAAGCAATTGTTAATCCAGTTCGGTGCAACTCACCTATGTCTGGGGGCTACCAAGCCAGAAAGGAAATCCACTAAATAGAATCAGTTCAAAGACTCTCAATAAACTACACAAATTACAGTCTTTTTCACCTAATCTCTACCAGTATGACTTCTACCTAAGAACTCTTAGATATGAGATCTCATCTCACTCCCCCTCAATCACACCAGTGATATTAAATAAGAATTGCTTATGAAAAGAAGAAACTCTTCAAAGACACACACTTGATCTTACTTAGCAGCTTCAATCAAGTAGACACACACTCATGCTTAAAAGCTTAGAGTGACAAATTACAACTCAAAAATCAGACCAATTCAATCATCCATAGACATGGCAACATAACCCGTTGCCATGGCAACATAATTCGTACTCGCGGGTACGGGTTTGGGGGAGGTAAAAACCGTCCCCGACCCGCCCCGTTGCCATGCCTATCTATGGATGAATTGAATGGCTTACAAGTCACACGACCACACAAGACTAAAACCCTTATTCTCTCTCAATATTTCGCTCTGTATTTCTTGTGTATCAAATCAGGTTTTCCATGTCCTTCTTATAGAAACATGCAACTGGGCTTGGACATCATAAAACCCTAAAACTATTTTCCATTCAAATCTTCTTATGACAGTTGGTTAGATCTCTTTGGAAAATAAGTTAAATCACATTGTAATCATTGATTGATTGCGTTTGCAATTAACTCATCAATTCAACATAGATTGTCATTAAAAGCGCAATCACATAACACATACATTCAGACTGAATATTCTGTGTACTAATGTCATGACATTGGGTCTGACATCCTGGAACAATCCTGCATAGTTCTATTTTAAATATCCACCAGGTACATTATATCAGATGTCATGACATCGGGTATGACATCCTGAAACAATCCTGCATAATTATATTTTAAACCTCCAGCAGGTACAAGATATCTTATGTTAAGACATCACATGCAACATCTTGTGAACACTCTTTGTTTTATCAAAATTGCTGCCAACACTTAGAACCAACAATTAGTTTACTTATTTTCTTCCACTTTTTGTTTATGTTTTGTTCCATTCTTGTCACTCTAACTTTTACAGTGAAAACAGAGTAGATTTTATCTAATTAGAGTGAATTTTGTATGGATCGAGCTTTTCCACGGTGTTTTGGAATCTGATTAAAATAGGTAAAAAATAGAAAGTATTAGTAGAAAAAAACCTTAAATTAATTAAAACATAATAAAAAAACATATATCTTAAATGATGGCGACTTCATTTTAAAAAATTGTTAATGAAGAAAATGAAATGAAAGTGTTATTTCTCATTGATAACTCAAGTTAGTTACATCTTGGGCATTTATAGTAGCTAGGTGTAACACCCTTCTAAAATACCCCAAATATTTAATTAAAATAGCAATATATATCAATCAGAGTAATTATGCAATTAAGGGTGTCACACAATCATTTCACACCATTCACCATAATAACTGTCATGCTCTTTTATTAATTCAAAACATAAAGCATTTGCACAATACGCAGCGGATAGAAATCAAATCAATCATGCAAAACATGTAACACATTACATGTAAAATTATTCAACAAGGTAAAACATCCCGTCCCGATGTTACATCTATCAGAGCATGACCCACTAAGGAGACTACACTAGACTCCAAGCACTAGCTTCTACTCAATCACTGCTCGTTACCTGAAAAATAGTTGTAAGGGTGAGTTCCTCAATCGATATAATAAGCATTATAAAATATCATGTAATGCTAAGTAAATAACACATTAATCACCCTAATCATATCACACATTCAGTAACGGCACATCAACTCAAATATCATACTCAATACCAACACAATTCATACTCATACTCAATGCCAACACAAACACACGCATAATATTGGAATACATCCATTCATATTATACGCCATACATACATTATGCAATGAGACTCCATGCATGCGGTACCGACTATTCGTGAACATATAGTTCACCTCACCGATCAAATCCAGATACGGCTACCAAGCCCACTAGTCCCACTCATTTGAGACCTAGTGACTCACTCACTAATTCCTCACCACGGGAATTAGCTACCACCAACTCACTAGTTCCTCACCACGGGAATTAGCTACCACCCCAAGGGCTATGCTATGCACGCTAATCACCTAGCATGCAAACATCAACAACAATCCACAATGATTTACTCACTAATTCCTCACCATGGGAATTAGCTACCACCATAAATGCCACAATATGCATGCTAATTCACCTAGCAATGCAACATCAACAACAATCCACAATGGACATATGCTCACACTCTAAGCCATACAACAGTCCATCCACAATTACATACATAATATATACATTCACAATATTATGCATATTTTCACACATCATCAGCATATTTATCACATAATCATATCATGTCATGCCAAATAATTCAATTACAGTATTAGCACACTCTACTAATACCTATCCTACTCAAAACAACGGGAAATAATCCCTACTATATCACACACCGATATAGGCCAATCACCAATTATGTTCACAACATTAAAATATCCATTTTTCCAATTTCCAACAGTGTTAACCGGTTAACGCCCTGGGTTAACCGGTTAACGCAACACAGAACACGCTTTCTGGCAAAATTCAACAGTGTTAACCGGTTAACGCCCTGGGTTAACCGGTTAACGCAGACAGAACAACAATATTTTCACAACTCACAACAGTGTTAACCGGTTAACGCCCTGGGTTAACCGGTTAACGCAAGCAAAACAACAATACTTCACAATTCATAACAATGTTAACCGGTTAACACCCTGGGTTAACCGGTTAACGCAAGACAGAAAGCTGTTCCTGCGCTAACACGAAGCAGAATGCAGAATTCTCCGCATTTTCCGCCGTTGGAGGACTTCCGGACCTCCAATTCCGATTCCGTAAAAAGCTATACGTTCGGGATATCACAACCCATCCAATTACAGATTAAATTTCAGTTTTAACACAACTTATCCAACACAATTTTTCAGCATTCAACATCCCGATTAGGGTCAAATCAACGGTTTATCACTACCCATTACATGTTAACCCATAATACCCATTAACGACGATAAACCCCCCTTACCTGAGTTAATCCGGCGAATCTTTAAGCTTCAAGCTTTTCTCTTCTCCAACCTTCTTCCTCTTGCTCTGTCTCTTTGCCCTTTTTCCTCTTTTCAGCCGCTTCTCTGCTTTTCACGTGAAACCCTTCTTTTTCAAATGGGACTCTTTTTCTTATTTCCAACTTATATATATTTTCCAATAATTATTATTCCAATAATAATAATAATAATAATCCAATAATTCCAATTATTTAATTAAATTAATAAATATAATATTAACTTAAATTAAATAATTATCTTATTTTTATCGGGGTGTTACAACTCTCCCCCACTAAAAGAGTTTTCGTCCTCGAAAACATACCTCAAGCGAATAACTCCGGATAAGACTTCTTCATCTGACTCTCAAGTTCCCAAGTCACATTGCCACCTGCTGGTCCTCCCCAAGCTACCTTTACCAAAGCAATCTCTTTACCCTGCAACTGCTTCAACTCTCGATCCTCTATCCTCATAGGTGATGTTTCAACAGTCAGGTTATCTCTCACCTGTACATCATCTACTTGGACCACATGCGACGGATCAGGAATGTACCTCCTCAACTGAGACACATGGAAAACCTCATGCAAATTCGCAAGTGACGGCGGTAAAGCGATACGATAGGCTACCTCCCCTATCCTCTCCAAAATCTGATAAGGACCAATAAATCGAGGTGTCAACTTCTTCGACTTCAAAGCTCGACCAACCCCAGTTATCGGAGTAACACGAAGAAACACATGATCTCCCTCTTGAAACTCAAGTGACTTCCTCCTCTTGTCGTGATAACTCTTCTGACGACTCTGAGCAATCCTCATCTTCTCCTGAATCATCTTAATCTTTTCCTTAGTCTGTTGAACAATCTCCGGTCCAACCACAACACTCTCACCGGACTCATACCAACATAAAGGCGTCCGACATCTCCTACCATACAAAGCTTCAAACGGTGCCATACCAATGCTCGAATGAAAACTATTGTTGTAGGTAAACTCAATCAAAGGTAAATAACAATCCCAAGTACCTCCCTTTTCCAAAACACAAGCCCTCAAAAGATCCTCTAGTGACTGAATCGTCCTCTCAGTCTGACCATCAGTCTGCGGATGATATGCAGAACTCAATCTCAGCTTAGTTCCCAAAGCCTTCTGCAAACCTTCCCAAAACTTCGATGTAAATCTAGGATCTCTGTCCGAAACAATACTCGACGGAATACCATGCAAACTTACAATATTCTCAATATACAACTCAGCTAATCTCTCTAACGGATAATCCATTCTGATCGGAATGAAATGAGCCGATTTCGTCAATCTATCAACAATCACCCAAATAGCTTCAAAATTCTTAATTGTCCTCGGTAAACCAGAAACAAAATCCATACTGATACTATCCCACTTCCACTCTGGAATAGCCAACGGTTGCATTAGCCCAGACGGCTTCTGATGCTCAATCTTCGACTTCTGACAAGTCAAACAAGAATAAACAAAACTCGCAATTTCTCTTTTCATTCCCGGCCACCAGAATAGCTTTTTCAAATCATGATACATCTTCGTAGCTTCAGGATGAATACTCAGGCCACTACGATGTCCTTCCTCAAGAATACTCTTCTTAAGTTCGGTAACATCCGGAATACACACCCGATTACCAAATTTCAAAACACCATTCTCATCAACTCTGAATTCACCACCTCGACCTTGATTCACTAGAGTCAACTTATCAACCAAAAGCACATCGGATTTCTGACCCTCTCTGATCTCATCCAGAATACCACTCGTTAACTTCAACATTCCCAGTTTAACACTATTGTGAGTACTCTCGCACACCAAACTCAAGTCTCTAAACTGTTCAATTAAATCCAATTCTTTAACCATTAACATAGACATATGCAATGATTTCCGACTCAATGCATCAGCCACTACGTTTGCTTTACCCGGATGGTAATTCAAACCAAAGTCATAATCCTTCAGAAACTCTAACCATCTCCTCTGTCTCATATTCAGCTCTTTCTGATCAAACAAATACTTTAAACTTTTATGGTCACTGAAAACCTCAAATCTTGACCCGTACAAGTAATGCCTCCATAACTTCAGAACAAATACCACAGCTGCCAACTCTAAATCGTGTGTCGGATAGTTCCTCTCATGAACCCTCAGCTGTCTCGAAGCATAAGCTATAACCTGCTTATTCTGCATCAACACACCACCCAAACCCAACAATGAAGCATCACAGTAAACCTCAAATGATTCCGACGAACTCGGTAATATCAGAATAGGAGCAGTAGTCAACCTTCTCTTTAACTCTTGGAAACCTTCTTCACATTTTGAGTCCCAAACAAACGCTTGCCCCTTTCTAGTCAACATCGTCAACGGTAACGCCAACTTAGAAAATCCCTCAATGAATTTCCTATAATAACCTGCAAGTCCAAGAAAACTCCTTATCTCAGAAACTGACTTCGGAGCTTCCCACTTAGATACCGCTTCTATCTTAGACGGATCAACAACAACACCATCTCTTGAAATCACATGACCAAGAAAACTAACCTCTTCTAACCAAAATTCACACTTTGACAGTTTTGCAAATAACTTCTTTTCTCGTAGAACTCCTAAAACCACTCTCAAATGCTCAGCATGCTCTTCTTCAGATTTCGAATACACCAAAATATCGTCAATAAACACCACAACAAACTGATCTAGGTACGGATGGAAAATCCTATTCATATACTCCATAAACACTCCAGGCGCATTAGTCACACCAAAAGGCATTACAGAATACTCATAATGTCCATACCTCGTTCTGAAAGCAGTCTTCTGAATATCCTCAGTTTTCACACGTATCTGATGATAACCCGATCTCAAATCTATTTTGCTGAACACACTCGCACCAACCAACTGATCCATCAAATCATCAATCCTCGGCAAAGGATACCGATTCTTGATCGTCACTTTATTCAGTTGCCTGTAGTCCACACACAACCTCATAGTACCTTCTTTCTTCTTAACCAATAACACTGGTGCACCCCACGTTGACACACTAGGACGAATAAATTTCTTATCCAACAGATCTTCCAACTGACTCTTCAATTCAGTTAACTCAACAGCAGACATACGGTACGGAGCCATCGACACCGGCCTAGTACCAGGTACCAAATCAATCGAGAACTCAACTTCACGCTCTGGCGGTAATTCATTCACTTCTTCCGGAAACACATCAGGAAAATCACACACCACAGCTAGATCGCAAATCACCAGTTTATCTTTAGCCTCCAAAGTCGCTAACAGCATAAACAACTCTGCCCCATCTGCTACTGCCTCATTCACCTGCCTCGCTGATAGAAACAAACTCTTTCCTTCCTCAATCTCAGGAAAAATCACAGTCTTATCAAAACAATTGATATAGACTCGGTTAGACACCAACCAGTTCATACCCAGAATAACATCAATCTGCACAAGTGGAAGACACACTAGGTCCATCCCAAAGTCTCTACCAAAAATACTCAAAGGACAATCTAAACAAACTGAAGTAGTAGTCACTGAACCCTTCGCAGGAGTATCAATCACCATACTTCCATGCATCTCTGATATCTCTAACTTAAGTTTCACAGCACAATCCAAAGATATAAAGGAATGAGTCGCACCTGTGTCAATAATAGCTACAAGAGGAAAGCCATTAATATAACACGTACCTCGGATCAAACGATCATCTGCAGAAGTCTCAGAACCCGATAAAGCAAAGACCTTGCCTCCCGACTGGTTCTCTCTCTTCGGCTTAGGACACTGTGGACTGATATGACCCACTTCTCCACAGTTGAAACAAGTCACAGTCTTCGACCGGCACTCTGCAGCCAAATGACCACCTTTTCCACACTTGAAACACTTCCTCTCAGCACTGGTACACTCATGGACACGATGTCCAGCCTGACCACATCTGTAACACTTAGCAGGGGCACTAGAGTCTCCCCCACTAGGCCTTTTCATCCCACTCTGTCTCTGGAAACCTTTGCCAGCTGCATACGGTTTCCCACGATCATTCTGATTCTTGCCTTTCCTATCAACCCTCTGCTGATAGCTCTCCGCTCTGGCCTTGGTATCCTGTTCAAAAATCCTGCAACAGTCAACCAAATCAGAAAACACTCTAATCCGTTGATACCCAATAGCCTGCTTAATCTCGGGACGTAACCCGTTCTCAAACTTCACACATTTCGAAAATTCCCCAGTGGCCTCATCATAGGGAGTGTAATACTTTGACAGCTCTGTGAACTTAGCAGCATACTCAGTAACAGACCGATTGCCCTGCTTCAATTCTAAGAACTCTATCTCTTTCTTTCCTCTGACATCCTCTGGAAAATACTTCCTCAGGAATCTCTCTCTGAACACCGCCCAAGTGATCTCAGCATTCCCAACAGTTTCCAACTCAGTGCGGGTAGCAACCCACCAATCATCTGCTTCCTCTGACAGCATATGCGTACCGAACCTGACCTTCTGGTTATCGGCACACTCAGTCACTCGGAAGATCCTCTCGATCTCCTTCAACCACTTCTGAGCACCATCTGGATCGTATGCTCCCTTGAACATTGGAGGATTGTTCTTCTGGAACTCACTCAGTTGACGAGCAGCTCCCATTCCCACAACATTCGGATTTCCCCCAAGTACTCCAGCTAGCATACCCAGAGCCTCAGCAATCGCAGCATCATCTCTACCTCTTCCAGCCATCTCTATTCTGAAAACCCAACAAGCTAAAACAATAAGTACTGATAGGGTTATACAACACCTATCCCGTACAGGGGAAACAGAATAATTACGACTCGACTCGACCGACTATGCTCTGATACCACTAATGTAACACCCTTCTAAAATACCCCAAATATTTAATTAAAATAGCAATATATATCAATCAGAGTAATTATGCAATTAAGGGTGTCACACAATCATTTCACACCATTCACCATAATAACTGTCATGCTCTTTTATTAATTCAAAACATAAAGCATTTGCACAATACGCAGCGGATAGAAATCAAATCAATCATGCAAAACATGTAACACATTACATGTAAAATTATTCAACAAGGTAAAACATCCCGTCCCGATGTTACATCTATCAGAGCATGACCCACTAAGGAGACTACACTAGACTCCAAGCACTAGCTTCTACTCAATCACTGCTCGTTACCTGAAAAATAGTTGTAAGGGTGAGTTCCTCAATCGATATAATAAGCATTATAAAATATCATGTAATGCTAAGTAAATAACACATTAATCACCCTAATCATATCACACATTCAGTAACGGCACATCAACTCAAATATCATACTCAATACCAACACAATTCATACTCATACTCAATGCCAACACAAACACACGCATAATATTGGAATACATCCATTCATATTATACGCCATACATACATTATGCAATGAGACTCCATGCATGCGGTACCGACTATTCGTGAACATATAGTTCACCTCACCGATCAAATCCAGATACGGCTACCAAGCCCACTAGTCCCACTCATTTGAGACCTAGTGACTCACTCACTAATTCCTCACCACGGGAATTAGCTACCACCAACTCACTAGTTCCTCACCACGGGAATTAGCTACCACCCCAAGGGCTATGCTATGCACGCTAATCACCTAGCATGCAAACATCAACAACAATCCACAATGATTTACTCACTAATTCCTCACCATGGGAATTAGCTACCACCATAAAGGCCACAATATGCATGCTAATTCACCTAGCAATGCAACATCAACAACAATCCACAATGGACATATGCTCACACTCTAAGCCATACAACAGTCCATCCACAATTACATACATAATATATACATTCACAACATTATGCATATTTTCACACATCATCAGCATATTTATCACATAATCATATCATGTCATGCCAAATAATTCAATTACAGTATTAGCACACTCTACTAATACCTATCCTACTCAAAACAACGGGAAATAATCCCTACTATATCACACACCGATATAGGCCAATCACCAATTATGTTCACAACATTAAAATATCCAGTTTTCCAATTTCCAACAGTGTTAACCGGTTAACGCCCTGGGTTAACCGGTTAACGCAACACAGAACACGCTTTCTGGCAAAATTCAACAGTGTTAACCGGTTAACGCCCTGGGTTAACCGGTTAACGCAGACAGAACAGCAATATTTTCACAACTCACAACAGTGTTAACCGGTTAACGCCCTGGGTTAACCGGTTAACGCAAGCAAAACAGCAATACTTCACAATTCATAACAATGTTAACCGGTTAACACCCTGGGTTAACCGGTTAACGCAAGACAGAAAGCTGTTCCTGCGCTAACACGAAGCAGAATGCAGAATTCTCCGCATTTTCCGCCGTTGGAGGACTTCCGGACCTCCAATTCCGATTCCGTAAAAAGCTATACGTTCGGGATATCACAACCCATCCAATTACAGATTAAATTTCAGTTTTAACACAACTTATCCAACACAATTTTTCAGCATTCAACATCCCGATTAGGGTCAAATCAACGGTTTATCACTACCCATTACATGTTAACCCATAATACCCATTAACGACGATAAACCCCCCTTACCTGAGTTAATCCGACGAATCTTTAAGCTTCAAGCTTTTCTCTTCTCCAACCTTCTTCCTTTTGCTCTATCTCTTTGCCCTTTTTCCTCTTTTCAGCCGCTTCTCTGCTTTTCACGTGAAACCCTTCTTTTTCAAATGGGACTCTTTTTCTTATTTCCAACTTATATATATTTTCCAATAATTATTATTCCAATAATAATAATAATCCAATAATTCCAATTATTTAATTAAATTAATAAATATAATATTAACTTAAATTAAATAATTATCTTATTTTTATCGGGGTGTTACACTAGGGATGCTAACTAACTATAACAAACCTACTAGCATAAATAACTAACTCTATCATAGTGGTGATTCTCTATATATGGTACATGTAAATGATGGTGCAACTTCAATAAGTTTCCATATAAACTATCTCTCACTAATAACTTAACACCATCCCCCAAGTTTAGCATGGTATATGTGAAACATGTTAAGCTTGAATATGGAAGGATTAAAGTTTTTAGGTTCCAAGGGCTTGATAAAAAAACTATAACTTGGGCTTATGACTTGAGAAGAAGAAATTTGAAGACACCTTACCATATTTTTTCTCGTACAAAGTGGCAATTTATTTCAAGATGTTTTGTCCCCTCGGGAAAGATTGGATCGGGTGCAATATGAATTGCGATTTGGTTATCATGGTAAATCATTGATGGTTTATTGCATTGTATTCCTAAGTCTCGTATCAAATAGACCAACCATTGGAGTTCATAACTAGCAAATGATAAAGTCAGATACTCAGTTTCAGATGAACTTCTAGAAACGGTTTGTTGTTTCATTTCTCTTCAAGAAATCAAGGATGATACAATGAAAAAAAATCATGAAGTTGATCGTTTAATTTCAATACACACTGCCCAATATGCAGTTGTGTCATAACGTGATTGTTGGTGATGAAAGGAACTCGCTTAGTTGTTGCATGGAAAATTGATACGCCACAAATATACGACTATATCAATATAGTATAAAAGATATTGTGTCAACAAGGATCAAATGACAAGTACCATTATCTATTGTTCCTATGTTTATCTGAGGCTATGCAAAAAAACTTGTTTTTATGAAGAAAAAAAATGGAAGTAGGGGATTTAATTAAATAATAATAATAAGAGACTGAAACGTTGATTCGTATTTACCATTTTATTCATGTAAAACGTAAGACCTAATCATAACGAGAACTTTGTTATCTTTAGAAAATTCTAAACTAATGGTAAATATTTTGCGCGTTACCGAACCTTAAACCCGCAAAATATCGGCTTTTGCAGTGTAAATATCAAGTTTAAAAATTCTTTTATAAGTTGAATATAGTTTCTCAATTAATTTATATATGCTTTCACTATCTTTAAATTAAAGGTTTGAATATCAAGGCCGAATAATGTTTTCTCTCTTTCAGCACGTAAATAATATCTCAGCGTTCCTACTTTCAATAACGAGTATTTTCTTTTTAAAATAGGGAATTTATAACAAAAACTCATGCATTCTCTCGATCAACTCTGATCCACTTCTGCATGGTCATCAAAACCTATCGTTCGAATTTCTACGTTGGATATCATTTCTGTCTTTTCGACACGTAAACAGTATCTCAATGTTTCTACTTTCATAGTAAACATCTTTTATTTTAAAAACACATATTACAAAACAAAATTTTATTTCTCATTACGATTGGATAAGTAAACAATTCACACAAATAAAATTGATAAGATACTTCTCATGTTTCGAACTCTAAAATGGACTACTCGGACATTGTAAACAGAAAAACAACACAAGCATATAATAAATTCATAATTAAAACAATAAAGAAGAACCTGAAAATAAAGTACATAATAATGGAATAAATCTTGCTCCAAATAGAGACTTTAATCCAAAAGGTACAATAGTGCAAAAATTAAAGAACAACGGGAAACTAACTTAAAAACTTGAAGAAAAAAAAACAAATCGGCATGAAAACTCTAATACAAATTTTTTGTGTTGAATATTAAAGTGAATTTAGGCAAGGATGTTTGGATGCCATTAAAGTTCATTACAAGGCTATATATATATATATATATATATATATATATATATATATATATATATATATATATATATATATATATATATATATATATATATATATATATATATATATATATTGAAAATCCCACTCCTAAAATCCCATAATTCATGTGAAATCATGGAGAAAATGGGGCCGGACCGCAACAGAAATGCATAAAAGTTTTGATAGGGTATCACGGTGCATGACTATTGTCATATCCCAATTTTGTTTGGGCATTTTAAAACTTTCATACATTTGATTTTATTTTTTACCTTATATCATTTGCATAGTACAATATATCTCTTATTACGCATAATACCTAAAATATAGACCAAAATAAGTTTTTGGATATACAGACAAAAGAGTTGAATTGTTTCTCAAATATATGCAAAATTAGCGGATGAAAAACTTAAAGATCGGGCATGCAAAAATCAGATTTATTAATCTACGTTTCACGTTATTTTACCTGAAATACTCGTTTTAATTATTTGACTACTTTTTTAGTTATATTTTGATCAGCATGAGCCTTTTCGTTCGGACATTTTTTACTTCAAAATTTAACAAAAACATATATGTTTCCGAGAAGTTTATTTCGTGCTGATCATTTTAGTATATTTACTTTAATTTTTCGGACACTTTTGCATTCGATTTTTAGTCATTTTCAGTCATTTTGTTTTTATCTTTGTGTTAAAGTGTTTGAAATAAATAAATAAAATATTTTACCCTTTCATTTTATTTTTGTCATATTTATTTAAGAAAGTGTGAATTTTAATTGGTTCAATTGATTTAATCTCATTTAAATTAATTAAAGTTTTTAGAAAGGACAAATTTGACATTTTAATTTATGTGTGATTCTTTGATTTAATATGAATTATTGATTCATATAAATCTAAGACACATAATGACTATCCATGTGTGGATGTGTCTACCCATCAGAAAAATTAAATAATAATAATAATAAAAAAAAATCATTAAATAAAACATCTCATTCCTTCCTATCACTTGGTGACACGTGTCCTAGGTGACAAAAGAAAAAACATTTTTTCAAAGGGGGCTTATCCAAACGTGTCACATCCTCAATACCGATACTCTCTCTCAAGATTAAAGGGGAGGGGATTCACTTATTTTGAAATGTAACAGGACTGGTAAGCTACTGATACGATTCTAATAGCCTTTGAGAAAATTCTGATTTCACTGTGTTTATGCTTTTGTAGTGTGTCATTTTCGTTTTATGGTATAATTTAATTTGATTGTTGGTTGCACCGTCAATATTGGGACCATTTGGATTTATACTGCTGTAAATATGGATAACAATTTAAATAAAAATGTTGCTGCCCTATGTTTGGTTTGTTGAATTTCTTTTGCCAGGAACGTGTAATGGAGGGTTGAAAAGTCAATCTAATTTATTGTTTTATTATGATATGTATTTGAATATCATTAAGACTTTAGATTTGGGGTTTTTGAATTTCTATTGCTATTGATGCTTATTTATTAATTTCTTTTTAAGATTAGAGTTTAAAATTTTTAGATTTGGGCCATTAGAATGATGAGAAGATAGACCATTTTTATTACTTACTTTGTGCACTCTTGTTTACTAATGTAACCTCCTACATGTTATATTAGCTTTGTAAATATTTAAAAATAATATCTGTGCTTTCTTCTATTTGGTTACTTTTGTTTGCGTTGTTTGATCGAACTTGTGATCCGTGGATTCGACTTGTATGTGTCGTTATGCCGCCAAAATCTTATTTGATATATTAATTTAATTTCGCCGCGAGCATATGACATTCCATTCATGTTGTCATTACACGCAAACTGGCTTTGAGCACATTGTGGTTAATTTGTTTCAATCATTCTGTTCCGATTTTGTCGCTTATTCCATTTTCATTTTAATTTAATTAATTAATTAAAGTTTGTTTAAATTTATTAATTTTTTTTAATTAATTAATTAACTCGATTATTTAATTTAATCAAATAACTGTGATAATTAATCTTAACTAGCTTAATTATTCGATCTAACCAAATTTTAATCAATTGATTTTGATAATTAAAAATTGATCAACTATGTCACCATCATTTCAAAAACGGACAATATCATTGCAACAATCATTTTCAAACCATCAATTCAATTTCATAATTACTTTGACTTCAAATCGTTTTCACGGCCTAAATTAAACCATTTTCACTAATGCAAGTACTTGATCGAATGTCAAGTACTTCCTCCGTGCAATTCAAGCTTTTCCCGGTTAAAACATAATACTAATTTATTTTCTTAATCAAATACGAAAGAAATGGGTCATTGGAGTCTCGCATTCCTTGAATTCTTGAATGTCTGCTTTCGAGGCACACGTCTTGGGGTAACTCTTCATTCACTCTTTCATTTCTTAGACACTTAATAAAAACTTGGACAAAAAGATGGGCCATTGGAGTCTAGAATTCTGGTGGAACCTTTGAACAATCTTTTGAATGTTCATTGTCCATCAAATAATTTCATAAATACATTGAATGAAAATGTATCGTTGGAGTCTAACATTCCGGTAATATCCTGAATAATTGGCCCGGAGAATCACGTCTTGCTCTTACAGAATATTCGTCATTCTCCTAAAAAATATCAACACATCAAACTTATCCTCTCGCCCCCGTGCAATCGAAACCCTTCACAATAATACACTTGTCTAATCCCTTCTAACGCGTACGAATAAACGCTTAAGCCTCCACCGGGAGTAAGCAAGCCATGTTTTACCGTTAGAATACGACCTAGACACGTGTTCAATTCAACACACCTTTAATCAATCAAAGCCCCTTTGCAAGAGGACATTTGCCTAATGTAAGAACAAAAATTGTTCTACAACAGATTCCTTGATTTTGATGATAACAAAGGATGAAACCAAAAATGGCACCCTAACGAAAAGTTTCTAAGTGTGCAGGGTTCTAAAGAAAGAAATAAGAAATCTGATGATGTCATCAGATAGAGTATCAGATCAGAAGCATATTATCAAATGATCAGAAGCTCTGAAGTAGATACAAGCTCAAGAAAGTCTAACTCTGAACTTAACAACAAGTATCAGAAGCATCTGAACAAGAAGTAAGTCCTAGAACCTCTGACTCTGAACAACGCTATCTGAAGAATCTATTTAGATCAACATCAGAAGCAAGATTCCAAGGTTCTCCAGAAATACAAATACTCTGATTATGGATTTGCTAATCATGAAAGAGTAACGTTGAAGACAAGTAAAGATTTTCAAATGGATTTCCTAATTGAGAAAGAGACGTTACTCTCCAATCTCAATAAAGAAAATACTACTTGTGGTAAGTAGTCATTTCAAGAAGAAAAAGTCATCCTGCATTAGCTAATTATGTGATGGCGTAACTTCATATCAATATCCACCAGTTTCAACTACTACTTCAACTGATCTATATAAAGGATTGCAAATCAACTTTCAGCAACACACGAGAGAACAATCAGCAAGCCAACAAGCAAAAATTATACTGAAACACCAAGTCAAGAAAAACACTCTTCTCTCTAAGATCTTCACGAAGCTTTTGCTTATTACGTGAAAAACTTTTGTTCTTTACATTGTAATATTTGCTTTCTTAGAAGCACTCTAGATTACAATTTATCTTTCATCTTTTGTTTGTTGATTTCCTCAAGTGACTTAGTGTAGTCTGTAGACTTGAGAGGACTAAGAGATTTTTCTCTTAGGCGTTGTTTGTAATCTTTCAAGATTAGTGGATTAAGTCCTTGTTGAAGGCGAAATCACCTTGGCCGGGTGGACTGGAGTAGCTTTGTGTTATAAGCGAACCAGTATAAAATCCTTGTGTGATTTTCATTTTGAAAAGCGCTTATTTTTCCAAACAATTCAAACCCCCCATTTCTTGTTTTTCTCACCTTCAATTGGTATCAGAGCTCCGGCTCTGTTATTGATTTTCTAATCAAACACTTAACCGTGTAGAGAGATCCAGTACGAGAAAAACAATGGCCCACTCAAATGAAAGAGATTCTTACAATGCCAAGCCTCCTGTTTTTGATGGAGAAAAATTTGATTACTGGAAAGATAGAATCGAAAGTTTCTTTCTGGGTTATGATGCTGACCTCTGGGACATTGTCACAGATGGATACACACCTCCAGTCTTAAATGGAGCTGAAGTTCCCAGAAGTAAGATGTCAGAAGATCAGAAACGTGTCTTCAAAAATCACCACAAGGCCAGAACAATACTTCTAAATGCTATATCATACAACGAATATGAAAAGATCACCAACAGAGAGACAGCTAAAGATATACTTGACTCTCTAAAGATGACCCATGAAGGAAACTCCCAAGTCAAGGAGACGAAGGCTCTGGCGCTTATCCAGAAATATGAAGCCTTCAAAATGGAAGATGATGAAGCTATAGAAGCTATGTTTTCCAGATTTCAAACTCTTATTGCAGGTCTTAAAGTGCTAGACAAAGGATACACAACTGCAGATCATGTTAAGAAGATAGTCAGAAGTCTGCCAAAGAAATGGAGACCTATGGTTACTGCTCTGAAGCTGTCAAAGGATCTGAACAATATCAGCCTTGAAGAACTTGTTAGTTCTCTCAGAAGTCATGAGATAGAACTAGAGGAGGATGAACCTCAGAAAAGGAACAAGTCCGTAGCGCTAAAGTCCAGATCTGAAAGACGGAAACCTGACAGAACCAAAGCTCTCCAGGCAGAAACTGAAGATACAGACGACTCTGAACCTGAAGACTCTGATGATGAAGAAGAGTTGTCCCTACTAACCAGAAGAGTTAAGCAACTCTGGAAAAAGAGGAACAACAACTTCAGAAGACCAAGACCCAGAGGGGATCGATCAGAGTCAACTTCAAAAGGTAAAGCTAACAAAGATATTACCTGTTATGAATGTAAAGAAACAGGTCATTACAGAAATGAATGCCCCAAGTTGAAGAAAGACAACCCTAGAAAAGAAAGCTTCAAGAAAAACACTTTCAGAACAAAGAAAGGACTGATGGCTACATGGGATGATAGTGAATCTGGATCATCAGAATCTGATTCTGATGAACAGGCCAACGTAGCACTTATGGCTACCACATCCAGCAGCTCAGATGAAGAATCTGAAGAGGTATTTTCTGAACTTTCTCGATCTGACTTAGAATCATGTTTGTCAGAAACTCTTACCTCTTACCAGAAATTAAAACAAAAGTTTAAAAATATTAAAGGCTGTCTTAAGGCAAAATTTGAAGAGTGCAGTGAACTTGAGATAACAATTCTATCACAAGAAGATACAATCAAATCTTTAATGTTAGAAAGAGATGAAGCAAAAACAAAAAGCTCAGAATTAGAAGAAGCGTTGTCTCAAGCACCACAAACTTCAAATAAAATTATTTATAAATATGAAGAAGCCTTTCAAGAATTTCTGAAGAATGGGATAGATAGGAGTATTATGGCATCCATGATTTATGGAGTAAGTCAGAACAATAAAAGGGGAATTGGGTATGATCCTAAGGAAGAGAAAACTTCTACAAGTGATCAAATTAAATCTCCTTTTTCATATCACTACACACACACACAAGAACACAAATTTAAAAATGCTAGAAGACCCAAAGTTATAAGAAACTCTGGGAAAACTAATCTAAAAGGACCCAAGAGATTCTGGGTACCGAAAGATAAGATTATCTATGTTGCAGATATCCTATGCAGCAAAGTTCAGACACCAGTCATGGTACCTGGACTCTGGATGCTCGCGACACATGACGGGAAGAAAGTCTATGTTCCAAAGTCTGGAACTTAAAGACGCTGGATTTGTAGGCTTCGGAGGAGATCAGAAAGGAAGGATCAGAGGCTCCGGAACTATTGGTAATGATACTCTTCCCTCTATATCTGATGTTCTTTATGTAGAAGGATTAATGCATAACTTGTTATCCATAAGTCAATTAAGTGATAACGGTTATGATGTAATCTTCAATCAAAAAACATGTAAAGCCATTAATCAGAACGACGACTCTGTCCTTTTCACAGGCAAGAGGAAAAACAACATTTACAAAATAAATCTTTCTAATTTAAAAGATCAAAATGTTAAATGTCTAATGTCAGTTCACGAAGAGCAATGGGTATGGCATAGACGCTTGGGCCACATTAGCATGAGGAAACTTTCTCAGCTAACTAAACTCGAGTTAGTCAGAGGCCTACCTAAACTGAAGTTTTCTTCAGATGCTCTGTGTGAAGCTTGTCAGAAAGGAAAATTTTCAAAAACATCTTTTAAAAAGAAAAATGTTGTTTCTACCTCTAAGCCTCTGGAACTTCTTCACATTGACTTATTTGGTCCTGTGAAAACAACATCAGTTAATGGAAAGAAGTATGGACTAGTCATTGTTGATGATTACAGTCGCTGGACATGGGTAAAATTCCTAAAGCACAAGAGTGAGTCTCACTCTGTATTCACCAGTTTCTGTTCCAAAGTGCAAAAAGAATTTGACTCTAAAATTGTTAGAGTCAGAAGTGATCATGGTGGAGAATTTGAAAACAAAGATTTTGAAGAATTATTTGATTCTAATGGAATATCCCATGATTTCTCCTGCCCTAGAACTCCACAATAAAATGGAGTTGTAGAGAGGAAGAATAGGACACTCCAAGAGATGGCCAGAACCATGATCAATGAAACAAATGTAGCAAAGCACTTTTGGGCAGAAGCTGTAAATACAGCGTGTTACATTCAAAATAGAATCTCTATAAGACCTATTCTAGAAAAGACTCCCTATGAATTGTGTAAAGGAAGAAAACCCAACATCTCATATTTTCATCCTTTTGGATGCTCTTGCTTTATATTAAATACTAAAGAACATCTGAACAAGTTTGATTCCAAAGCACAGAAAGGTATTATGTTAGGATACTCAGAACGCTCTAAAGGCTATAGAGTATACAACACAGAAACCAAAATTGTGGAAGAATCAATTCATGTCAGATTTGATGATAAGCTTGACCCTGAAAAGTCAAAGCTAGTTGAAAAGTTTGCAGATTTGGAAATCACTCTTGTAGAAACTGATAAAACTCCAGAAGCAACTGTCACTCAAAGCTCTGAAGAAATCAAATCTCCAGAAATCCCAAAGAAAGTCAAAAGTCGTATCAATGTATCTGAAGATTTGATTATGGGAAACAAGGACGAACCTGTCAGAACCAGATCTACTTTCAGAACCTCTGAAGATATTCCTCTGGGACTAGTGTCTCTGATTGAGCCTACGTCTTGTGATGAAGCACTTCAGGATAACGACTGGGTGGCAGCTATGCAAGAAGAATTGGATCAATTCTCAAAGAATGATGTCTGGGATCTCGTTCCTAAACCCAGAGGCACTCATGTCATTGGAACCAGATGGGTTTTCAGAAACAAGCTGAACGAGAAAGGAGAAGTCGTCAGAAACAAAGCTCGACTGGTAGCTCAAGGTTACAGTCAACAAGAAGGTATTGACTATAATGAAACCTTTGCTCCAGTCGCAAGGTTAGAATCTATTCGTCTTCTTGTATCTTTTGCTATTAATCATTCTATTAAATTATATCAAATGGATGTCAAGAGTGCATTTCTTAATGGTTATATTTCAGAAGAAGTGTATGTCAATCAACCTCCAGGCTTTGAAAACTCAAATTTTCCAGAACATGTTTTTAAACTTAAGAAATCCTTATATGGACTCAAACAAGCTCCCAGAGCTTGGTATGAACGATTAAGTAATTTTCTTCTGGAACAAAATTTTATCAGAGGGAAAGTTGATTCTACACTCTTCTGTAAAAACCTTAATAATGATCTCATGATATGCCAAATTTATGTTGATGATATTATTTTTGGTTCTTCTAATATCTCTGTTTGCCAAGAATTTTCTAAGTTAATGCAGGCAGAATTTGAGATGAGTTTAATGCAAGAACTAAAGTTCTTTCTGGGAATTCAAATTAATCAAACTCCAGAAGTCACGTACGTCCATCAAAGTAAATATATTAAAGACGTTCTGAAGAAGTTTGACATGACTGAATGCAACTCTGCAAAAACTCCCATGCACCCAACTTGCATTCTGGAGAAGGAAGAGGTAAGCAACAAGGTTTGTCAGAAGCTCTTTCGAGGTATGATAGGCTCTCTTCTCTATCTGACTGCTACTCGTCCTGATATTCTCTTTAGTGTCTGTCTTTGTGCCAGATTCCAATCAGATCCTAGAGAATCTCATTTAACAGCAGTTAAGAGAATTCTTAAGTATCTGAAAGGAACTCCTAACCTGAGCCTGATGTATGAGAAAACATCAGAGTATAGACTCTCGGGTTATTGTGATGCAGATTATGCAGGAGATAGAATAGAACGAAAAAGCACATCTGGGAATTGCCAGCTTCTGGGAAATAATCTAATCTCCTGGGCTAGCAAAAGACAGTCAACAATTGCTCTATCAACTGCAGAAGCAGAATATATCTCAGCATCACTGTGCACAACTCAGATGCTCTGGATGAAGCATCAGCTAGAAGATCTACAAATCTTTGAGAGTAACATTCCTATCTTTTGTGATAATACTGCTGCTATTTGTTTAAGTAAGAATCCCATTCTACATTCCAGAGCCAAACACATAGAAATAAAACATCATTTTATCAGAGACTATGTTCAGAAAGGGATAGTAACATTGAAGTTCATTGATACAGAACATCAATGGGCAGATATCTTTACTAAGCCTCTAGCTGAAGATAGATTTCTTTTTATCTTAGAACATCTGAACATTAAAAATTGCCCTGAGTGAAATATGGCTCTGAAAATGTAAAATGTGACTCTGATGTAAACAAATGTACTTCTGCCTCTGACTCTGATACTTCTACCAAGTTAAGAAGATATCTGAGTTAGAAATCTTCAGAAACCAATCCTTTGGTATTCCTGAAGATCAGATACATCAACACGTGGAGTACCAAGCGTCTAACCCTAGAACTTCTAGACAGCTGTCAAAAGAAATCAAAGGTCAGAACGTTTGAAATCTCCTAGAGCAGTGTGCGTACTGTTGGGATTAGACATTCATTTATTAGCTGTAATCATTTTTCCCCCCAAACGTGCTATTTTGATTCTTGTGCTAACGCTGGAATGTGTGTCGTTTTGCATGTTTTTACTTAGAGTATATAAACACTTTCTCTCACTTTTCACACTTATCACTCTCACTCACTCTAAAACCCTAAACCCTCTCTCGAAGCATTCTCTGCAAGTTCTTCATCAATCTTCTTCTTCTTCTTCATGGATGCTCAACAACAAGAAGTTTTTAACTTCTCTCAACAGATGGAATCAAGTTCTAATCCCCAAACCTCAAACACTCAAACTCCAACCGTTACCGGCGTCCCCGTCACCCCTGTCTACAAAGAACCTCACGTTCTTGACCGTGAACGCCATATCAACCTTTCAACTCCTTTTGAAGGTTTGGACGTGTTGTGTGAATCATTAGTTGATTTCGACAACCTAAGAAGAAATGGCGTTGATCTAACCGGAGAACTTCGTCAACAAGGGTGGGAGAATTATTTCCAAAGGCTTTATGGTCCTATTTACCCTCTTCTGGTCAAAGAGTTCTGGAGACATGCAGATGCAGATGACAACTTCATCGTCTCATATGTTCTGGGGGTGAAGATTGTTATTACTGAAGCGTCTATTGCTTCCTTGTTGAACATGGAGCAAAGTGGAGGAAAAAGGATTTACAACATTCCTCCTAGGTCAAAGCGCATCACTGAAGTCATCAACCCAAAAATCTTCAAGCCCAACGTTGAAGGAAACCCCTCTAAGAACAAAGAGCTACACCAGAACCTCAGAGTGTGGCTGAAGATTATTCTGGGAACAATCCACCACCGTCCAGCCTCCAACTCTTCTGATTACATCAATGCAGACCAGAAATGCATTCTGTACTGCATTCAGAAGGGTATAAAGATCTGTCTCCCTGCTCTCCTCTTCAGATATCTGAGAGATTCAGTCAGAGAAACCAGAAACAACATGAAGCCCAAATCCTACATTCCTCTGGGAAGATTGCTTTCTGACGTCTTCATTGAGCATGGACTGGTAGACGAGCTGGAAAAGACCAAGCTGATGGATGATCTGGCAATTGATGTGGGGAAGCCTCTGAATGCCAGAAACCTCAAGAGTATGGGGATTATCAAGAAAATACAAGTCAGGCCAACTCTGGAAACAACCTGGGATAGTCTGAAAGATCAGAGGAAGATGCCTCATGGCCTTGCCAGATTCTTCAAGAATGAACCCAGAGACGCTGTAGCTATCTATCTTCATCGTCTGCTGGAAGAAGGTGTTGACGTCTTTGAATTCAGCCTCGATGACTGTCTGGACTCTGAAGAAGACTTCGTCAGATACAAGAGAGGTCTTTCTGAAAAGAAGGTAGCATCTCAGGCAAAGAAGGCCAGACTCGGAGAAACTTCTGGAAGCAAATCTTCAGCGCCTCTGAATATCTCTTCTGGTAAGTCTGTTCCTCCTGTTACCTCTGAATTTATGATGACTTCCTCTAACCCCCTCTCCTCTCAACCCATTTACACCACCTCTGACATTTCACCCTCAATCATCAGAACCTCCCAACCTACACCAGTCCTAAATATAGCCCGTACATTCATACCTCCCTCTGAACCTAAACTAACTCACCAAAGCACTTCATCTTCATCATCCTCAGCACCAGAATCACCCCCATATGTTTCCCTCTCATCTGACCCTGAATTTTCTGACCCTGGATCACCAACCATAGCCACACTTTATGCTCAGAAACTTGCTTCACAACAACAAACACAAACCACAGAACCTGAAATAACTTCACCACTACAACAAACAACCACCATACCTTCTGAAAACCAACCCTCTGACCATCCCACTTCTGATATCAACCCATCAAACCTTCCCGCTGTCCCAGAACCAGAATCCGAACCTTTAGATTTAAACCCACTTTACGCTTCACCCCAAACATCTGAACCTTCACCAGAAGCAGAATCTGAACCCCAACCTGAGTCAGAATCTGAACCTCAAACCTTGAATCTCAGCCCTCCACCTCATACCTCTGAACCAGAACCTGAACCTGAACTTTCTAAACCTACCCTTAAGGAAGCCATTATGATGATTGCAGAGGCTTCAGTTCAAAAGGTCGATTCTCTGGTCACTAACTCTGAAATCAGTGATGATCCTCAATCTGTAAGGACACACTGGAACAGAGTCATTGGCTGGATGACATCTGAGTCTTTTAGGCTGAAGAGTATCTCTGAACAAGTCAGAAATGACTACATCAGAGATGCTGAGGCAAGACTCCAGGAGAGACTTGCCAGAGAAGCTGAAGCCAGAAGGCTAGAAGAAGAGAGGTTGGCCAAGGAAGCTGAAGAAGAAGCAAAAAGGCTAGAAGAAGAAAGACTTGCTAAGGAAGCTGAACTCCTAAGGCAAAAGGAAGCTGAAGCCAAGGCTCTGGCAGATGCAGAAGCACAAGCTGCTGCAGAAGCTGAAGCTCAGCAAGCTCTGACTCTGGGGGAGTCATCTTCTGTGATTCCTACGGTTCTTCAGACTCTGAAAGAACTCAAGCAAGATCAGAATGAACTCCGGGCCAGAATGGACAAGCAAGATACTGTCAACGAAAACATCCAGAACATGCTTGCTATGCTGCTTCAGAGAATGCCTCCGCCTCCGAACCCTTAGGCACTTAGGATTATTTTTTTTGCTTGCCTATTTTTTTTGCTTCTGTCTTCTTTTGGATCTGATGTTTTTCTTGTTCCTTTGAATCTGATGTTTTGTTTGTTGCCTTTGTGCTTCTATCTATAAATTTCAAGTTTTTCTCTTTATTTATTTTCTCTTTACTTATTCTTTTTTACTATGTCTTTTTGATTATGACAAAAAGGGGGAGAAGTAATTATTAGCTCTGATGAAAATATTGTCTAATACCTTAAGCATTCTGCAACATATTTTTCATATAAATAAAATTATCTAACTTGGACTTAAGAAATTGTAGAGAACTTCAGAAACCTCTTTACTTAAGAAACTCTGGTAAGAACTTCTGAACTCCCTAGTGTCGCATCACGCGAAAAACCGGCGGGAAAACAAGAACAACAGAGCCGCCACCGTGCGTTATTTATCCCAAAAGAGGAAAAGGAAACGCTCAGAGTAAACCTGGAAAAGACGTGGTCTCGCGACCAAAGAGAATGGGTTCGGGAGTCGGTTATGCGAAGGGAAGGTATTAGCACCCCTACGCATCCGTAGTACTCTACGGGATCCACGCACAAAAGGAAGGATAAATGGTTGCTAAAACACTGCTCAAACACACACACACACTGGCTGAAAGAGACACAAGAAAACAAAACTGAAACTGACTCGGCAGGACATCGTATCCTGGGCCTACTTAGTCTATCAGGCATAGACATCAGAGTCGAAGTAGTTCGGACTGGGGAAGCGACACATGCTCGCTAGGATATCGCATCCTATGCATACGTATCTTCTCGGACGAGGGAAGAATCAGAGCATTCGTAGCTCGGCTGACACGCACACAAACAAACACAGGCAAAGGCAAACGTGGAGCCTGAATGCCAATCACTGGACTTACATCAGCATCCGAACCAAAACGCACACACAATAGAACCCAAATGCCACTCGATGGACTTACATCAGCTTCCAAGCACACAACAAGACAAAACAAAGACACAGGCGCCCGGAGAGATCTGCTCATCTCCTGCCTACGTACCTCATCTGGTATGAGGATCAGGGCGACGTAGTTCCCCTACAGAGGGATAAAGGACTAGCCTAACCAGATAACAGAGGGAGACACAACACTAGGGAGACTTCGACTCGAGCCTAGATGTTATCATGCAAAATCATCCCTAAGTTAAGGTTTCTAGCTAACTGGCACAGGGAGCCAGCCTATCCTAACCATGACTTGCACAGGAAGCAAGCCACACACACACTTAACTTGCACAGGAAGCAAGCCAAGCAAAACCTAACTTGCACAGGAAGCAAGTCTAAACTAACCCTAACTTGCACAGGAAGCAAGTCAAACAAACATACAAGCACAGATAGCACACACTATACACAAGCAAGTGGCTCAAACAAGGGTTAGGTTTTAGTCGAGGGGTCATATCAACCTCAACAAACAAACCTCTGGAACTGGGTGAATGTTGCTCTTAACCTTGCCATTGAGGGGCTAAGGTGAAGCAGATGAAAGGTGAGTGAAGATAAGACTTCACAGCTCTTATCCCTGGCCTGGGAGAGCTTTAAGACAAGGATGTGTGGGTTCAGAAAGTGGGAACCTTTCTACACATTTGAAACTGACTCAACTGTGCAATTGCACAAGATCTTGGGTTTTTATCTGTAATGCATCAACACAGTGGTGTGAGCAAAACAGAAGACACACTGAATAGCAGGGGATAGGTTGCATATCCCTTGGGTTCTGCCAATTGCCTCTTCACTTAGGAGGTCTTTGACTCTATGCAAGGACAAATGTAAACAATCACAAACATTGCCTCTTAAGGAGGACTTCAGACAGTTGCCTGGCCAAGTAACAGGCCAGGTCTTCCAGACTACATGAAGATTAGAAATATACCTCAATGCAAATTGCTTATTCAAGCAAAGCAAAAGTTCACAAGGAACTAAGCAACTAAAAGCACCTGAAATAGTCAAGCAGATGTTAGTATGCAACTCAAATCAAAGCAAAAGGAAACAAAAGTCAACAGTCAGTCAGAAGCAAATGGATGTGCAAGGCACAAGGCTTAAGGCATGTGAGCCAAGCCACCTACAAAACAAACAAGTTAGACAATGATATTTAAGCAAGCTCAATCAAAAAGAGTTGGTCTCATTGGTCATTTGTTGGTCAACCTGAAAACATAAGCTCAAAGGTGAGTAACAGGACCACTAGGACAAGCCTAGGGTCAAAAGAGAATGAGAAAGTCAAAACAGCAAATGACAAGTGTCCAAAATCATGTTCAAACATTTAGGAAGCAAACCCAATTGGTTTCACATTCATATGAATCATCATCATCGTTTCATGAACAAATTAGGTCAAAACATGGCATTTAGAAGCTCATAGAAGTCAACAGCAAGACTTGCATCAAAACCAATCTCAAACATTTCCAAAAATCACCAAATAAATCATGACCAATCACAACCCACATCAAGGTAAGCATGTCAAATTTCATCTCATTTGGACAAGAGGAAGGCAGTCAATGAAAATCAGAAAGTCAAAGCAATTTTGAACATGCTCAAAGAAGTCAACCAAACATGTATCAACTTAGAAAAATCATAAATCAGGAATGGTGTATGATAAATGAATGGGACTAAAACCATGGCAAAGATGAGGATGTCTAGTTATCTCATGTAAAATTTCATGTCCATCTAATAAAGTATGAGAATTTCACCAATGAAATGGGAACATGTGTCACAAAAGGTCAACATTTGACTAAGCAGGGGAGAAAATCTCAAACAATTAGGAAATGCCACAAATAATTCCAAGAAAATTCACATGTAAACTAGACATACAAGAGTAGGTTCATGCAAAAAATCAGATCAATTGGAGGTCAAGAAGCATGGTAAAGAAAATCATCAAGTTGGACATCAATGGTGTGACACAAATTGTCACACCCTAATTCAAAAAATCATATCTCACAAACCAGCAATGATAAATTCACAAACTCTACACCAAAATCACCATTAGTGTGTCTAGTTTAAGCACAAAAAATTTGGGAGCCATTGGATAAAGTATCACCATTTCACAAATGTTTTGGCAAAGTGTACAAAATTTGCATACATGTCACAAACCCTAGCACCAATTAAAATCCACTCATCCAAAAAATCAGCAAAAATCATGATAAAAAACTAGAGATTCAGATGATCATGATGCAAAAAATCCCATGAAATTTGGATTAAAAATGAACAAGTTATGATTTTTGTAAGTTGGTGATCAAAAATGGAATAAAATGAAAAACAACATGGATTTAATAGGTCATGTGCCACGACCGGTGGCAAACTTGTAAATAGCTGTGCCACTTAACCAAACGGCCGCGTTTTGGCCAGGGAAAGGAAATATTGTGATTGGCTCATGAGGGCTGGAACAGTAAAGCCATGCGCAGAAGTAAAACAACAACAGCCAAATACGAAATTTCTGGGCAAGCTAGGGTTTTGGCACTGTAGCTTCATTCTCATTCAAATCATGAAGAACACAATCGCCCAGAAAACGTGGACACGCATACCATTGGAACTGTTGAACAACACTCATGCACAATATAACATCTATTTTCAATGAATCATGTTGTCAAGGAAGAACAAAGTAAAAACATATTCATGCATCAACTTTCAACTCAGCATAACTTTCAAGATAGCCAACCATTTTTAGTGGTTCAAGTTCCAAAATGACCAGCACAAAGAGCTCTACACAAGGCATTGCATGATTTAGAGAAAAGAGTGGTTCGAATCCTTACTTGTTTTTGAAGCAAATGGAGAAACAGTTGTTGTTTGGTGCTTTAATGATGAAACAGATGTCCTATGGTCCTCCAAATGGTGGATGCTGAAGTTGGCTTGGTTCAGCGACCCTTGAAATGGCTTAAACCGAGTTCTGCCATGGATGGAGCTTATCAAAACAGTGCTGCTTTCTTTGCTTCCAGTTGATGTTTGAGACTTGAAATGACTTCCAAAGATGTGTTGAATCAAGGCCAGGTACACAGTAACACGAGCTCTATGGAAGTTCTTGCAGAATTTTCCAAAATGAAAAATGGTGTGTTTGAGAACAGTTGGACAAAGGCTCCTTCCAGTTGGAGAAAAATGGTTGCAATGTGCTCACAAGGTTGTTTGAATGATGTTTTAGGCAAGGCAAGGCTTAGTCTCTTTGGAGTTTTTGACAGATTTTGAGAAATGGCCAAAAAATGAAGTTTGAGAGAATGAGTGATTTTCTGTGTTGGTTTCCAGCTGCTAGGGGTTTGTAACATGACAGAAAAATGATGAAAAAATCCGCTATGTTGTGGTACAAAATCAAGTTCATGGATATGTGGGATAGGGTTGTTGAAAATTGTACTTTTGTCCAAATTTCAAGCAACTTAGGAATGGCAACATGTACTGCACAAAAAGGACTTGGTAACATGACCAAAACATGATTTCTGAACTATTTCAAATGGCCAAATGGTTTAAAAATGATTATTTTGAAAAGTCAAAATTTAACTCACTTGAAATTAAATAAGGCAAGTTCAAAAATGCCATTTTGATTGGTAATGTTTTGGTACATGAAATTTACATTTTTGGAAAGAGGGGATCAAATGTGACTTGTAGGAAAAAACCCCACCCAAATTGGCCAAATGGTTTGAGAGATATGGCCTTTTGAAGTTCAAGAATTTCTGAAAACGATTCGATCATAACTTGCCAACCATACATGGGAATTGAGTGTTCTTGGACTTTTTGGAAATGGGAGAACAAGATCTTCAACTTTCATGTTGGGCAAAAATTCATTTGAAGCTTGTATCATGATGTAAGTTTGAGGATCAAGACTTTCCATTTTTGGTAAGTTTCAGTTACAGGTCCAGTTTCCATTTTTGGAAATTTCTGATCTGGCTTCAAATTCTTCCATGATGGTGTTTGACATGATATATGAGGTCTATTTGGACATGAATGAGACCTCTCAAACCAAATCCCATCATCAAACCACTGATTAAATGGACAGTTGACCAACAGTTGACTTTTAGGATTTCTGACTGACTGTGCATTGAATGATGACTTCTGAACATCCAATCCTTGACCAAAACACTTCAAATGGATCCCCAAGTCATGTGAACATGTTGGACCAACCCTAAGGCCTTGGCTCAATGGAAATTGTGCTTGCTTGCTTGGTTGACTGATCTCCTGATCAGTTTGACCTAATTTCTTGATTGGCTTGCACTTGAGGCAAATGGGACAACGCAATGCTATGCAGTGGACCATGATATGCTATGACCTAATATGAGAATGTATGTACAATGATAGGTGCAAATTTGAGGTGCTACACCTAGCATTATCTCAGGGGGAGCTTCTGTCTATCTGATCTAATTTTATTCATGTTGCATCTGCTAATTTAAGGTGTTTTGTCATCATCAAAAAGGGGGAGATTGTAAGAACAAAAATTGTTCTACAACAGATTCCTTGATTTTGATGATAACAAAGGATGAAACCAAAAATGGCACCCTAACGAAAAGTTTCTAAGTGTGCAGGGTTCTAAAGAAAGAAGTAAGAAATCTGATGATGTCATCAGATAGAGTATCAGATCAGAAGCATATTATCAAATGATCAGAAGCTCTGAAGTAGATACAAGCTCAAGAAAGTCTAACTCTGAACTTAACAACAAGTATCAGAAGCATCTGAACAAGAAGTAAGTCCTAGAACCTCTGACTCTGAACAACGCTATCTGAAGAATCTATTTAGATCAACATCAGAAGCAAGATTCCAAGGTTCTCCAGAAATACAAATACTCTGATTATGGATTTGCTAATCATGAAAGAGTAACGTTGAAGACAAGTAAAGATTTTCAAATGGATTTCCTAATTGAGAAAGAGACGTTACTCTCCAATCTCAATAAAGAAAATACTACTTGTGGTAAGTAGTCATTTCAAGAAGAAAAAGTCATCCTGCATTAGCTAATTATGTGATGGCGTAACTTCATATCAATATCCACCAGTTTCAACTACTACTTCAACTGATCTATATAAAGGATTGCAAATCAACTTTCAGCAACACACGAGAGAACAATCAGCAAGCCAACAAGCAAAAATTATACTGAAACACCAAGTCAAGAAAAACACTCTTCTCTCTAAGATCTTCACGAAGCTTTTGCTTATTACGTGAAAAACTTTTGTTCTTTACATTGTAATATTTGCTTTCTTAGAAGCACTCTAGATTACAATTTATCTTTCATCTTTTGTTTGTTGATTTCCTCAAGTGACTTAGTGTAGTCTGTAGACTTGAGAGGACTAAGAGATTTTTCTCTTAGGCGTTGTTTGTAATCTTTCAAGATTAGTGGATTAAGTCCTTGTTGAAGGCGAAATCACCTTGGCCGGGTGGACTGGAGTAGCTTTGTGTTATAAGCGAACCAGTATAAAATCCTTGTGTGATTTTCATTTTGAAAAGCGCTTATTTTTCCAAACAATTCAAACCCCCCCTTTCTTGTTTTTCTCACCTTCACCTAATTCCTTCTAACACATACAAACAAGCGCTTAAGCCTTCGCCGTGAGTAAGAAGCCATGTTTTATCGTTAGAGTGCAATCTAGACACGTGTTCAATTCAACCCTAACAAACTTCAAACCAATCAAACCTATCTTTTCTCTCCACCGTGCGATTGAACCCTTTTCACAAACGAACACTTTTTAGTCCTTTCTAACGTGTGTATAAATAAGCGCTTAAGCCTCCCAGGCGCGAGCATACAACTAAATGTTTAAACTTCTAGACTGCGATCAAATAGGATCCATTCTACCGCAAAAAAAACAAACGTTAAGTCTCTCATCCGCGAGCAAACAAACCAATGTTTAACTGTTAGAATGCGACCTAAACATCCGTCCTCGAAAATCAATCAACCAACACTCTTAGCTACCAAGAACTACATGTCTTTGAGTTCTACATCATACCTGGAGATACGTAGGAGCGAGATTCAACGTCTCGTCAAGCTCTATAACAAAAAACCAAAAAATATCTTTTGTCTTGCCCCAAACTATGAAG